>NW_028089093.1:12080874-12295515 GCF_014824575.4 Sturnira hondurensis | reverse complement strand
AAACACTTCAAAAATTTATATGGAACCATAAAAGACCCCGAATAGCAGCTGCAACGTTAAGAAAGAAGAACAAAGTAGGAGGGATCACAATACCTGATATCAAACTGTATTACAAGGCCACTGTAATCAAAACAGCCTGGTACTGGCATAAAAACAGGCACATAGACCAATGGAACAGAACAGAGATCCCAGAAATAAACCCAACTCTCTACAGTCAATTAATATTCGACAAAGGGGGCAGTATCATAAAATGGGGTAAAGATAGCCTCTTCAACAAATGGTGTTGGGAGAACTGGACAGCTACATGCAAAAAAATGAAACTTGAGCACCAACTTACACCATACACCAAAATAAATTCAAGGTGGAGAAAAGACTTAAATATAAGCCGTGACACCATTAAAGTCCTAGAGGAGAACATTGGCAGGAAAATCTCAGATATTTCACGCAGCAACATTTTTAATGATATGTCCCCTAGAGCAAGGACTATAAAGGAAAGAATAAACAAATGGGATCTCATCAAAATAAAAAGCTTCTGCGCAGCTAAAGAAAACAGCATTAAAATAAAAAGACAACCAACTGTATTTAAATTGTTGGTAATTCAGTTTCCAAATCTATAAAATGGTAAGTATAATATATATGGTATATGATATATATATATGAACTAAACTAAAAATACAATATAGTGGGGCATTTTAGGGCTAAAGAGAAGTGTAAGATTTATGAGAAATGAGTCTAGAAAAGTGTTGTAGGTACAGATAATACAAGACCTTGTTTGCCAGAATAGAAATATTGATTTTATCTTACTTTGTGAAAGATGTATTTATGTATATTAATTTAGAGAGTATTGAAATCATTTTACATTTTAAGAAATGTACTTTAACAATTTCTGGTAGTTATTATAATGATAAATAATGGAAGCTCCTCTCTCATGTCAATGAAAATAAAGGTAAAGATCGAATCAGAAAATAAATAATACAGAGAGGAGTTTTAAATACAAATTGAGGCTAGAGCCTCTGGAATTCAATAGGCTGGATTGTTTTTCAACCTGATCATCTAATTCCTGTGGGTCTCTGAATGATTAACTTAATCTCTTAAATATCATTTCCTCATGTGTAGAATGTAGATATTAATAAATTATCATATTCTCACCATACTTCTTTATGGGAGTATGTAAGAATGAAATGAGGTAATGCATTTATGATACTTAGCAGAATGTCGGGAGCTTACAATTCAGTATCAAAATATTTACTTATTGTTATTATTATTTAGAATTGATAGCTCTGTATCTTTTGAATGAAAGAAGTGAGAAAAGAAGAGCCTGGTCAGATGTATGTTTATGAAGTGAACAATTATATCAAGGATGGTGTAAACATATCACCCACTTTATTTACTCATTAATTCCATAATTCTTAAACAGTTACTCTAAGTGACATTGTAACAAAATACTAATGATTTAATATGCAATTACTGAAGTACAACAAGCACTAGAAATATACTACAGCTATATACAGTACAGAGTGGATAAAAACCTGAAAAGACACTGCCCTACCCTACAATTAGTAATAGTCTAGGGGATATCCAGGCTTCTAGCTTTATTATAAATACAAGTGAAAGAATAGAAAAAAATAAAGACACATAATCTGTCAATAAAGTGCTTGCCAGGTTAGAGAAAGAAAAGATAATTGAGTAACCATTTATTTCATAAAGGCACCAGATTAAAAAGACTCTATAAATTAAAAGGGAGAATTAATATCAACATTACAAATCAATATAAAATGCAACAACAATAATAAAAGTCAATAAAAATAAAAATGTTTCATTAAAAAGATCAATAAAATAGCAAAGCTTTGACAGTTCTAATTAAAAACAGAATGCAAAAGAAGTAATAACTGCACATATCAATTATTGGGAAGGAAGAATGAAATCAAATTTATGTAAACTTTTTTGAAAATCCAGATGAAATAAATATTATAAGAAATTTTAGTAAGTATTGGATCCAAAATAAGAACACTTACTTATATTACCATTAATTATACTGGAATTAAGATAAGTAAACAATAGGTAATCCCTCTAATAAAAAATAATAGGTTTGAATGTCTTTGAGACATATTCCTCATAACACCACAATAAATGATTGTGAAATTAAAATTAGTTCATAATACATGAGATATCAAAGTTTTCTAATTCATATTTTAATATTAATACAAAGAATATTTAAAAAGGAAAATTAAGACTTAAATCTAGCAGTTTATTAGAAATTAGCATTGCCAAATACTTTATCTTAAAAACATAAGTATTAATATTATTTGTCAATTATAAAGGGACATGGACAATAATTAAGGTGGGGGTGGAAATGGGAGGGAGGTGGGGAGCACTGGGGGCAGCAGGGCAGGGAATATAAAACAGAAAACTGTACTTGAATAAGAATTAAATTTAAAAAGAATTAAAAAAAATAAAAATATTATTTGTCACATTAATGTAGAAAAAATATTCTATGCTTTACTGTATATAAAGTGATAAAATTCAAAACCACTGCTAAAGAAATTCATTTAAAACTAAAACTAAAATGAATATCTTAAACTTCCAAGTCAATGTCATGCTTAATAAATGAACATGGAAAATTGTATTAAAATCAAAAATAAGATCCAAGCAATCAAATAAGACAAGAAAACTGATATAATACATAAGATATTGAAAAGGAGGGGAGAGGGGAGAGAATTTCAGGAGAAAAGGGGAAAGATTCACAGGAACAAGTATAAAGGACACATGGACAAAAACTAAGGGGGGTGGAAATGGGATACAGGTGGGGAGCACCGAGGGGGTGAGCTGGGATGAGAGCACAAGACAGAAAACTATACTTGAACAATAATTAAATTAAAAAATGCTTTAAAAAGATATTGAAAAGAATATGATGAGAGTCATTATTCAGAAATAATATGATTACCAAGAACATATGTGACAATCTATTTAAAAGTACATAAACAAATAAAAGTTTTAAAGATGAATGGATGTGAATTCAATATTACTCAAGATATAGTTGCCATTACTTCATCAGTAGCCAATTAGAAAAGTTCATTAAAATAGGTATCTTTAAAAATTATCAGTAAGACTTAAATTTGTTATAAAATACTCAACAATGTTCAAGATGCCCCCAAAATTGAGGAGGACAAAAATATTTAGGTAAATATATATTGGCTACATTTTTAAATGCATAGAGTCAATATTGTAAGGGTATTCATTCTCTCCGAGATTTAAAATCAGTTCAGTGTCAATTTAAGTCACACTAAGATTTTCAGATTTGACAATCTAATTTTCTTGTTCAAATAAAAAGGAAAATGCAAAAGAATACATGTGGCATCTTGGAAATAAAAAAAAACAATGAAGAATATCCTACATTGTGAAATGAATTCACTATCTAAAGTTTTATTACAGAAAAGACAAATGATTAAAGTTTAAAGTTTAAACTTTAAAGTTTAAAACAAATCCATGTCCATCTGGAAATTTACATATAATAGAGATTGTATTAAACTGGTCACAAAGAGTGGATTATTAAATAAATAGCTTGACTTGACGTAAAGTATAATTGCTAGATAGTATACAAAAATAAATCACAAATACTAATGCAAAAACTAAGAAATGATTCATAAATTAAATTCAACAGGTTATTAAAAGAATACCATACATCAATAATTATCCTAAGTATAAAAGAACTGAATTCACTGGGAAAAGGGCACAAAGTAGCAGATTGAATCAAAAAACAAAATCCAGGTCTACATTGCCCTCAAAAGGCACATCAAAGCCATATAAATGAAAGTAGACTCAAAGTGAAAGGTTGGGAAATGATTCCACAAGCAAAGAGCATCCACAGAGTAAAAGGTATAGCCATACGTATATCTAACAAACTAGATGCCAAGACAACAAAGGTAATAAAAAACAAAGATGGAAATTTTATAAAGGGGACACTACATCAGGAAAACATAACACTTTTTAATATAGATGGACCCAATTGGAAAGCAGTAAAATATATAAAATAAATACTAACAGAACTATAGGAAGAAACTGACAAAAACACAATCATAGTAGGGCACCTAAATGTTCTATTGACAGCTTTAGACAGATCATCCTAATAGTAAGTTAATAAAGAAATGTTGGCCTTGAATAACACATTAGAGCAAATGGACATAATTGACATTTACAGAGCCTTTCATTCCAGAATATCAGATTACACATTTGTCTCCAGTGCACATGAAACATTCTCAAGGATAAACAATATATTGGGTCAAAAATAGCCTCAACGAAGCCCTGGCTGGGGTAGCTCAGTGGATTGAGCGCCAGCCTTCGAACCACACGATCGAGGTTCAATTCCCAGTCAGGGCACATGCCTGGGTTGCGGGCCAGTTCCCAGCAGGGTACTCACGAGAGGCAACCATACACTGATGTTTCTCTCCTTCTCTCCTTCCCTTCCCCTTCAAAGATAAATAAATAAAATCCTTTAAAAAAACTGGAAAAAAAATAGCCTCAACGAATTCAAGAAGATTGAAGTCATACCAAGCATAGTCTCTGACAACAATTCTTTAAAATGAGAAATCAACTGCAAAAAGGAAGTAAAAACCTCCACAAATATGTGCAGATTAAACAGCACGTTATTAAAATGACTGAGTCAAAGAGGAAACACAAGGTGAGAACAAAAGATATATTTAGACAAATGAGAATGACAATACGATATATAAAAATATCCGGATGCAGCAAAGATAGTAACAGTAGGGAAGTTTATGTCATTACAGGCCTACCTCAAGAAACAAGACAAATCCCACGTAAACAACCTAACAGAACATCTTAAAGAACCAGAGGGAAAAAAAGCAACCTAAAATCAGCAGAAGAAAGAAAATAATAAAAGTCAGATCATAATTGAAAGACAGAACAAAAAGAACATACAAAAAATAATATAAGAAAGTGTTGGTTCTTTTAGCATATTAATAAAATTGACAAACCTCTGGCTAGACTCACTAAGGAAATAAGAGAAAAGACTCTTGTAAATAAAATCAGATATGAAGGAGGAGAAGTTACCATAAACATCTCAGATATACAAAGTATCATACTAGAATACTATGAATGACTATAGGCCACCAAGTTCAATAATTTGGCAGATCTCCAAGGAAAGGGTGGTGGAGGGAATGGAAAAAATAGCTAAGGATATGTATGCATATTCGCATGGTCAATGGACACAGACTGCAATGTGGTGGAAGCAGGATGGAAGTGCAGAAGCTGGGGGTGGGGCGGCAAGGAGAAAATGGGGGACATATGTAATAGTGCTAAAATAACAAATTATCAGTAGATTTTTCTTGGGAAAAACAAACTGGATAAGTTCCTAGAACTGTATATTTCTAGACTGAATTATGAAAAATTGGAAAATCTATATAGAACAATTAACAGCAAGGAAATTGCAATATCCATTACAAACCTCCCAAAAGTTAAAACTCCAGGACCAGATGGCTTCACTAGTGAATTCTACCAAATATTCAAGGAAGATTTGATACCTATCCTTCTCAAACTCTTCCAAAAAATTGAAGAAGAGAAAATACTTCTGAACACATTTGGTGAGGTCAACATAGCAGTGATACAATAACCTGGCAAGGCTACTACATAAAAGAAAACTAAAAACCAATCTCTGATGCAAAAATGCAGATGCAAAAGAATCCTAAACAAAATACAAAAATACATTAAATAAATAATACATTAAGAATGGTTTGACATAACCAAATTGATCAATGTAATATACTACATTAACAAAACAAAGGATAAATATCATGTGATCTTATCAATTTATGCAGAAAAACATTTGATAAGATACTACATCCACTACGGTTAAAGTACTCAATAAAATAGGTGTAGAAGAAAAGTATATCAACATAACTCTCAGCTAATACTCAGAGGTAAAAACTGAAAGGTTTCCATCTACAATCAGAAATAAGACAAATATGTGCACTCTAACCACTCTTAATTCAACATAGTACTGGAAGTTCTAGCCAGAGCAATCAGGAAACAGAAAGAAATAAACGGCATTCAAACTGGTAAGGAAAAAGTAAAAATGTCACTGTTACAGATGATGTGATTCTTTATATGGAAACCCCTAAAGATGCCACACACACACACAAAAAACTATTAGGAAAATTAAACAAAACGCTGAAGTTGCAGGATATAAAAATCAATGTACAAAAATGCACTCTCTTTCTAAATATTAACAATTGAAATTTCAGAAAAAAATTAAAAATAACAATCTTTTGCAATTGCCCAAGAAATAATTAGCTAGGAATAAACTTAACAAAAGACATAAAGGGCCTATATAGTGAAAACTACAAAGCATTATTAAAAGAGATTGAAAAAAGGTATAATGAATTGGGAAGATATTCCTTGTTCATGGATTGAATGAATTGATATAGTTAAAATGACCATATTTCCCAAAGCAATATACAGATTTAAGATCCCAATGTCATTCATGTTTAAATGAAATAGAACAAAAAGTCAACAGATTTACATGGAACAACAAAAGACCTCAAATAGCCAAAGAAATTTTCAGAAAAAAGAAGAAAGCCAGAAGTTTCACATTATATTACTTCAAATTATACTATGAAGCAATGATATTAAAAACAGCATGGTATTGGCAGAAAACAGACATACACACAAATGGAACAGAATTGAGAGCACAGAAAAAAAGAAAAACATATGTATAGGGGCAAATAATTTTTGACAAAGGAGCAAAAACATACATAGAGAAAAGAAAGCCTCTCCAAAAGTGGTGATAAGAAAATTCAAAAGCCACAAAGAAAGATGCAAGTAGAGTGCAGTGTATCCCCACACACAAAAATTTACTTCAGATGGATCAAAGACCTAACATTAAATCTAAAAACAATAAATTACATAAAAGTAAACATAGTACTAAACTTAGGGACTTCGATCTTAGAGAAAGTTTTATGTATTTTAACCCAAAGGCAATGGCAATAAAGACAAAAATATAAGAATGGTACTCTATCAAACTAAAAAGCTTCTGCACAGCAAAAGCAATGACAACAAAAAATAACCAACTGAATGGGAGAAAACATTTGTAAACAGCAGCACTGACAAGGGGTGAATACCCAAAATATGCAAATAACTCATACAACTCAACATCAAACATATGAATGTCCAAGAGATACTTAAAAAGACCCTCAACTTCATTAGCTATTAAAGAAATACAAACCCAAACTGTAATGAGGTATCATCTCACACTTATTAAAATAGCTGTTATTAACAACACAAATAATTACAAGTGTTGAAGAGGTTATAGAGAAAAAGGAACCCTCATTCACTGCTGGTGGTAACATAAACTGGTATAGCCACTAGGAAAAACAGGATGATAGCTCCTCAAAATTTTAAGAATAGAGTTACCATATGACCCAGGATTCTCTCTTCTGGGTTTCTACCCCCTAAAATTGAAACATTTATTTGCAGAGATACATATGCATGCCTATGTTCATTGGAACATTATTCACAATGGTCAAGACATGGAAACAACCAAAGTGTCCTTCATTAGATGATTGGATAAAGATGTGGCACATATATACAATGGAATACTACATAGCCATAAAAGAAGATAAAATACTACCATTTGTGACTACTATTGAGAATATTATTTATGCTAAGCTAAATAAGTCAGTCACAAAAACCTAAGAATCATATGATTTGATTCATATTTGGAATATAAAACAAACTCATAGACAGAGACAAGAAGTATGGTGGTTAACAAAGGAAAGAGATATGGAGTGTAGTAAAACATAAATATGGCCAAGTATTGAGGTGGCTAAAAATTCTGTTTACTTTGTTCCATAAAATAAAAGACACAATTTTCATTTTCACCAATAACTATTGATTTGGATATTTTGAGTATGTTAGCTATCCACCACGTGGTAGAAAGCTAATGTTCTTAATTAATATCTTGATTTCATTGCTATAAACTTCAACTGGTTTACTCAACTGTGGAACTTTGTGCAGTGAGAAATCTCTAGCACGAAACTTCGCAACCCACTTTTAACACTTTTGATTAGTCACAGCACCTTCTCCATTCACTGCACCAATCTTTTTGCATTTCAGTTGTGTTTTTACCTTTCTTGAAATAATAAACCATAAAATGCTGAAAACTTTGCTTTCTTCCATCTTCAATATTAAAATGACTATACAAAAATTTACCAATTCTGGTTAAAATTTTAATTTTTTAAATGCATATTAATGTTACAGCTGTTACAATACAATCTAACAAAATTGTTTCAAATGAAATTAAAGACAGCTAAGAGCTACTAGAGCCATCTTATGGAAAAAAACAAATGAACTTTTTGACCAGCCCAACATATGGTGACAGAAGATGATTTGACTTTGTGTGGTGGGCACACAAGGCAATGAACAGGTGATGTATCATGAAGATGTACATGTGAAACCTATATTATTTTATTGCCCAGTGTCACACTAATAACTTTAACTAATTAATTTTTAAATGAAATGAGAAATGACAGATAAGCACAATGAAAAAAGAAATAAAAAAGTTGAACAGATCAATAATAACCAATGAAGTTGAAACAGTAATAAAAAAACATTTCCAATTGAAAATTTTAAAAAAGGCCTGGCCTGGATACTTCACAGGTAAATTTTTCAAACATTCAAAGAAGAACTAACACTTATTTTTCTCAAAATTTTATAAAACTTCAAGAGAAAAAAGCTCTCAATCTCATTTTATGAGGCAAGCATTGACCTGATACAAAAAGCAGATGAAAGCATTACAAAGCAAGACAATTATACAATAATCTCTGTGATGAAATAGATGCAAAAATCCTGAGCAAAATATTAGCAACCAAAGTCAGCAACACATAAAAAAAAAATCAAATACCATGATCAAGTGAAATTTATTCCAGAGATGCAAAGTTAGTTCAATAAATGCAAATCAATTAATGTGCTGTATTTTCAGACCATAAGATGCACCTAGGTTTTAGAGAGAAAAAATAGAAAAAAAATTTTTGAAGCAAAAAACATGATAAAATATTTAGTAACATAAATAACATAATATTTCACCAATGGAAATGTAAACAGAACTCAACAACAGCATTAACAACCATTATTCCTCCCAATTTTTTTGAGGGGTGCATCTAATAGTTCAAAAATATAGCAGCACACCACTTAAACAGAATGAAGGACAAAAATCATATGGTTACATCAATAGATGTAAGAAAGCATTTGACAAAATCCAGCATCCATTTATAATAAAAACTCTCAGCAAAATGAAAATTAAGAGAACCTATTTCTTTTTCTTAAATATATTTTATTGATTATGCCATTACAGTTGTCCCATTTTCCACCTTCGTCCCCCTCCACCCGGCACATCCCTGCCCCCACCATTCCTCCCCCTTTAGTTTATGTCCATGTGTCACAAGTTCTTTAGATTCTATATTTCCCATACTATTCTTGCCCTCCCCCTGTCTATCTTCTATCTACAGTCTATGCTACTTATTCTCTGTACCTTCTCTCCCCTTCTCGTCCTCCCACTCCCTTGTTTCTAACCCTCCATGTGTTCTTCATTTCTATGGTTCCACTCCTGATCTAGCTGTCCTCTTAGCTTGATTTTGTTTTAGGTGTGGTTGTTAATAACTGTGAGTTTGCTGTCCTTTCACTGTTCATATTTTTTATCTTCTTTTTCTTAGATAAGTCCTTTTAACATTTCATATAATAAGGGCTTGGTGATGATGAACTCCTTGAATTTGACCTTATCTGAGAAGCACTTCATCTGCCCTTCCATTCTGAATGAAAGCTTTGCTGGATAGAGCAATTTTGGCTGTAGGTCTTTGGATTTTATGACTTGGAATACTTCTTTCCAGCCCCTTCTTACCTGCAAGGTCTCTTTTGAGAAATCCGCTGACAGTCTGATGGGAACTCCTGTGTAGGTGACTGTCCCATTATCTCTTGCTGTTTCTAGGATTCTCTCCTTCATTTTAATCTTGGCTAATGTAATTATGATGTGCCTTTGTGTGTTTTTTTCTTGAGTCCAACTTCTTTGGGACTCTCTGAGCTTCCTGGATTTCCTGGAAGTCTATTGCCTTTGCCAGATTGGATAAGTTCTCCGTATTTCAACATAATAAAAGTCATATAGAGGAACCCCACTGTTAACATCATGCTCAATGGGGAAAAATAAGTTTTTTTTCAAATCAGAATAAGGACATGGATCTCTACTTTAATCACTCTTATTCAGGACTGTATTGGAAAGCTTAGCCACAGATGTCAGACAAGAAGAAGAAAAAAGTCATCCCAATTGGAAAGGAAATATTAGAAATTCCATTATGTGTAGATGACATGATACTACACAGAGAGAGTCCTTAAATTTCCACCCAAAACTGCTAGAACTGATAAATGGATTCAATAAAGTAGTAGGATACAAAATAAATATTCAGAAATCAACTGCAGTTTTGTACAGCAATAATGAACTCTCAGAAAGAGAAAATTTAAAAAATTTACATTTACAATGCATCAAAAAAAGAATGCTTGGGAATAAATTTAACAGAGGAGGTTAAAAAACCTATGTTTGACAAATTATTATATAAGACACTGAAGAAAAAACCTGAAGAATATACAAATATACAGAAATTTATATTGTGCTCGTGGATATAATGAAATAACATTGTTTAAAATATCCACACTACCCAAAGCAATCTATAGATAGAAATGCAATTTCTATCAAAGTCACAATGGTGTTTTTCACAAAACTAGGACAAATAATTATAAAACCTTTATAGAACCACAACATACCCTGAATAACCACTTCAATATTGACAACGAATAAATTTTGAGGTATCAGTCTACATGATATCAAACTCTACTACAAAGCTATAGTAATAAAAACAGCTTGGTGAAGGTATAAAAGAGACATGTAGATCCATGAAACAGAATAGAGACCCCAGAAATAAACCAATGCATACAGGTCTGGCAGAAATAATGCCTGCTTGAATGTAGTTGGCAAGGTAATAATATTGGTGTAATAATTTAGAGTTTTAATTTGAACAATTTACCTAACATGTCATTAAGTGTGCTTGAGTGTGATGTTATGTTACAGAATTACATGGTTATGATTTTGTAATAAAAAGGGATGTTATTTGTAACAGACCCTGTGTATAGTCAATTAATATATGACAAAGGTAAGAACATAAAATTGGTGAAGAGTGTCTATTCAATAAACAGTGTTGGGAAACTTGGACAGATATGTGCAAACAAGCATAGAACAAGGCCATGTTATTATACCATATACAAGAATAAACCAAGGATGGACTAAAGACTTAAATGCAAGTTTAGAAACTAAAACTCCTAGAAGAACACATTGGCAGTAAAATTCCAGACATTGCTCTTAGCAACATATTTTTCTGATATATTTCCAAAGGTAAAAAAAAAGACAACTGTAATAGAATGACAATAAAAATTATTTTAAAAATACTAAAGAAGAATAAACAAATGGGACTATATAAAACTAAAATATTTTGAACTGCAAAGAACACCATTAACAAAATGAAAATATAACCGACTGAATGAAAGACTGTATTAAGCAATGATATGTTTTATAAAGGTTTTTTTTTTAGATTTTATTTATTTATTTATTTGTAGAGGGGAAGGAAAGGAGAGAGGGAGAGAAATATCAATGTATGGATGCCTCTCATGTGTTCCCTGCTGGGAACTGGCCTGCAACCTAGTCATGTGCCCTGACTGGGAATTGAACCACAATCCTTTGGTTGGCAGGCCCACACTCAATCCACTGGGCTATACCAGCCAGGGCTGTTTTATAAGGGTTTTATACCCAGAATTTTTAAAGAACTCATACAGCTCAACACCAAAAAAAAAAAGAAACCAATTAAAACATGGGCAAAGGACCTGAATAGATACTTCTCCAAAAGAACAAACCCAAATGGCCAGTAGACACATGATAAGATGCTCAATGTCACTATCATCAAAGAAATGCAAATTATAACTGAAAAGAGATTATGATCTCACACCTTTCAGAATGACTATTATCAATAAATCAATAAATGACTACTGTGGTCAGGATTTGGCAAAAAGGCAGCTCCATGCCCTATTGGTGGGGATGCAGACTGATGCAATCACTATGGAAAACAGTATGGTGGTCCTCAAAAAATAAAAATAGAACTGCCTTGTGATCCAGTGATTCCAATTTTGGGTGTATACCAGAAAATGTTCATGGAATGTTATCTACAATTGCAATGCTCCCCAATGTTCACGGAATGTTATTTACAATGGCAATGATATGGAAGCAACCTAAGTGTCCCTTAATAAATGAGTGGATGAAGAACTGATGGCACATGTATACAATGGAATGTTACTCAGTGATAGAAAAGAATGAAATCTTACCATTTGCAACAGCATGGATAGAGCTAGAGATTATTATGCTGAACGAAATAAGTCAGACAAAAACAAATACCATATGATTTCACTTATATGTGGACTCTAATTAATGAAATAAACAAATAAATAAAATGGAAACATGTATAAATGCAGAGAACAGACTGATGACTGCTAGATGGGAGGGGTTTGGGGAACTGGGTGAAAAACATGAAAGGATTAAGTACAAATTGCTAGTTACAAAATAGTCATGGGGATGTAAAGTAGAGCACAGGGAATACAGTTAACAATATTTTCATTACTATCTATGGAGCTAGGGTAGTATTTCAAATAAGGGAAATCACTTTGTAAAGTATATGATTGTCTAACCACTATGCTGTATGCCTGAAACTAATACAAAATAACATTAAATGCCAACTGTAATTAAAAAGTAAAATTAAAAAAAAAACAGTATTTTTGCTCCCTTGAATTCAGTCTCGCAAATTTTGGAAGAAATAGTAAAGAAAAGGTAAAAATATGCATAAGATATATTTTTAAATATTGAAAAATAAAATGTAATAAAAATAAAAGAAAATCAGATTCTATGAAATATTTTTAAAATATATAAGTGATATATGTATTGTCCATAAATATCTATAAGAATAATGTATCTCTAATATACGTATGACAAAATGTGAGTAGATAAGAATGTAAGTACAAAAACTTTCTGCACGTCTAAAGAAAACATCAGGAAAATGAAAAGGGAACTGTATGGGAAAATGTATTTGTAAATAATGCCTCGGACAAGGGTTTGAGCTCCAAAACATATAAAGAACTCACACTACTCCAATCCAGGAAGACAACCCAGCTAAAAAGTGGGAAAAGGACCCAAATAAGACACTTTTCCGAGGAGGGCATACAGAGGGTCCAGAGACATATGAAAGGATGTTCAGCATCACTAGCCATCAGAGAGATGCAAATTAAAACCAAAATGAGATACCACTTCACACCAGTCAGAATGGCCACCTTAACCAAATCAACATACAAGAAGTGTTGGTGAGGTGTGTGGAGAAAAGGGAACCCTAATAAGTGTATTGGTGGGAATGCAGACTGGTACAACCACTGTGGAAAAGAGTATGGAATTTCCTCAGAAAACTTTTTTTAAAATAATTTTTAAATTTAATTCTTGTTCAAGTACAGCTTTCTGTCTTATATTCAGAAAACTTAAAATGGAACTGCCTTCTGACTTGGCAATTCCATTGCTGGGATTATCCTGAGGAATCCTGAAATACTGATTGAAAAGAACCTATGCACCCCAATGTTCATAGCAGCACAATTTACAGTATAGTCAAGTGTTGGGAGCAACCTAAGTGCCTATCAGTGAATGAGTGGATCAAAAAGCTATGGTTTATTTACACATTGGAATACCACAGAGCAGAAAGAAAAGAGTTTCTATCCTTCATGACAACATGGATGGAACTGGAGAGCATTATGCTAAGTGAAATAAGCCAGGAGGTGAAAGACAGTATCATACAATCTCACTTATAAGTGGAACGGAATCAACAAAACACGCAAGCAAAACATAACCAGTGACATTAAATAAAGAACAAACTGACAGTAGTCAGAGAGGATGGGAGATGGAATAAAAGGGAAAGGGTCATCAAGGAGCATGTATAAAGGACACATAGACAAAGCCAAAGCGGGTAAGATCGAAGGTGGGTGGTGGGAATGCGTGGGGTGGGGGTGAGTCATGGGAGTAAAAGCAGACAATTGTACTTCCCCCCGCTTTTATTGCTGAACAATAAAAGGGAAAGGGAAGCTAAAAAAATAAAGTAAAATGAAAATGCAAGATAAAAAAGAGGAATAAAAGTATAAAAAAGAAGGCAGAAATACAAAAGAGGAAATGCAATTCAATTCCAGAATTATTAAGAAGGTCATATAGGTCTTAATTCAACCTTGCTCATAGTGAAAGATGGAAATGTATAGTCTACTAATCAATTTAAAAAACTTTATTGTTCTAAAAAGGTGAAGTTTAAATAAATAAATAAATGATTGATTAAAGACAAAAATAAAACAAAATTATTTTAATTCTGGGAAGTATGTAATAAGTACCAATCATTGCTATTGGCTTTCAAAATCAACATATTATTTTCAGGAAATAATTTTTTATTATTCATCTGAAGTCATAATCTACTTATATGTTTTTTAACCAAGTAAGTCTATTTTTTCAGACTAATCTAAGCTATGTGGAATGTTATATGCCTGCAGGTGTTTAATGAACAAAAAGACATAAAGTGTCTTAATAAACAAAAAGACATAAAGTGTCTTATTATTATTATTCTAATAAACAAAAAGACATAAAGTGTCATGTGAACGAGGACTATTATATACTCCAAATGTTGACTCTGAAGACTATATAATGGATAATTTTTGTACTAGAAACTACAACCACTAAATAAAAAATTGGGTATATTTTACTTCCATAAAAATTATAAAACAGAAAACCATGACAAATAATACAAGGGAAAGAATAATCAGAGAATAATTAGTTATTTCAGGTAAAAATGTATAGTTTAAATCTTATTTATGTCACTTTCTTATCACTAGGAAACACATATTTCTCTTTAAAAGGGAAAATCTGTAACAAAATCGTACAGTGGTTAACTTGCTCTATGCTTTTTTTACTGTGAATTTAGAAATGTAAAACTCCAGGAAGATGTATCATTCAATAAACCATTTATTTTATTCATAAACCTAAGGTTCTACTGTGTTTTGGTGACTGGCTACGTTTTTTTCCTATGCCTTATTTGTTATTTTTATTTTGAATCAGTTTTTCCTCTCTCTAAAACTCCCTCCAAAATTTATAGCAAATGGAAAGACTGATGATCTGGTATTACTAAAAATAAAAGAGGGAATTAATACAGGAAAGGAGAGAGAAAGAGATTGAGAGAAAAATTTTTTTTTAACTTTAAGTCAATTTAGGGACAATTTCTAAGGTAGTCTTTGCTCTGCATTTCTGTGTTTGGGTTGTAATCCTGATAACATCATGCTTTTAGCCTTAATGTTTATGGCAATTCATAGAGTGTGATGAGGTAATAGTTGGAATTGCCTGCAGTCTTAGCATTTATTGCTTCTGTTTTCCTGAATGCATCTGTTCCAATTACTTACCTTTATTCTGTTTGCCTCTCCTACAATAAAGTATAGCACATGTACTTTTCCTTTGTTTCTGCAATAGGAGGGAAAAAGCTCAGATTTTTATTGTCTAGCTTCTAAACTTTACTTTCCACATTTTATTGGGACACATATTGAAGCATTTAAAAAATAAAGGCTATAAACTAATTAATTTACCCATATTGAAGAACCAGAAATTCTGTGGTAGTCCTTTGAATGGTTAACAACTCAGCTTTCTACAAGAAAAAGATTTTCCCAGTTAATATCTATACAAAATGATTAAAGGAGCAAAAATAGTGGATCATTTTTAAATAAATACTTTGAATGGGAAAATGGGGGATCAGAATAGAATATGTAAAATTCAGAAAGGAGTTCAGACACTTGAGTTCAACTCTTGAAGCTGCCGTTCTTTGACCAGTTATTTAATCCTTATGTAAGATTCACGATCTACTGCGAGCATCCCATTCCCAGATGTAAAAATCTTTGTGAGAACAATCAGCACCAGCCAAGAGAATTTCATCTACATTAAAAATAATAAGCAAGCCAATATGAATATTTAGCCAGCAAAATTATGTTTGTTCTGTTTGAAACTCCTGTTTTTCAAGGTTGTGGTTTTGTGCAGTTAATTTACTGATTTCCACCATCCTAATTGCCAAGAAGTCAGGATATTGCTTGTGGCACATAGATACATACAGTTTTTACTCTAAGACTTACACAAAAAAAGATTAATATTCATCTAAAGAATTTCAATGGACTAAACAACATCATTCACAAACAGTGGCACTCTTAATGTGTGAATAATTAAATGTTATATTTAGATAATTTTCAAAAAATTATAAAAATGAAAATTATTTTAATCATATTTATACTATTCTGAAAAAAGATCATATTCCAAAGCAGATGAATTGGATTCAAATGATTTAGCAAATTCAATCAAGGTTTCTAAAAAAATAGAAAAAAAACTCTAGCTAATTCAATTAATTGTGTGAAAAGAATGATCTCATGTCTATTTCTCTGTTCTTTAATAGAATTTTTAGCATACAATGTCTCCCTCAATACATTTGTGACAAAGTAGACTCAGCTAAAAAAAAAAAACCCTCAATAACATTATATGGTATTTTGCATTGGAACTTGACTTTGAGTTTTGTTTTTACCATCTAGTAAATATATACAAGTGAGAAGATTATCATCCCTGGAATTTGATCAATTAAAAATAAATCAAGAGCAAAACAAAGTAAAAGTATCTGTAACATTACAAAGTGTTATTATTATCACTATGTAGGCAGTTAGTTATTAATGAAAGAGAAGGGAGCCAAACATCTGATCAAGCTGGATTGAGTAGGAAAGGCTAGTTTCACAGTCACTTGGAACATGGCATAATCAGAAAAGATGCTTTCCAGTCACCCCAGGGAGCAACCCGCACTGTTCTGCCAGATTAATGGGGGAGGGAGAACACACTAGGGAAATGCCTTTCACTGCACAGCAGAAGCCAAGATAGGGACACTAAAGGGGGAAGAGACTAGGCCGGGAAAATCTGGGGAAAAGATCCGATCCGGTAATGGCTCAGAAACCCTGGGAGATCCAGGAAAGCAATTGGATGCGGGAGCTGGTGGAGGGAGTCTGGTGGGCACAAGCACAGCCCCAGGAAGAGCCAGGAAAGAGATTAGATAATTTGAAAGAAAGGATGCCTGTTTCTCTGAACCAAAGAAAATACATGGAGGCCCAGCAAATAGTTGCTGCCCTGTGGCCTGTTTTCTTCCCCTCCCAGGCTGTATTCTCTCTCTTGACTCTAATAACTCTTGACACTATTGCTTAAAATCTTCCTACATGTGTGTCCCTGAAATTGCTTTCCTGGGACATCACAGAAGAATCCTATTTCCAGGCTGTGGGGAGGCTTGCCTCCATCCTGGTTCTCCCCAGTAACAAACATAGTGTATGTAAAAAGCTATCAGTAATGATTGTATGTAAATTTGTATAAATATGCAATTCAAACAAAGAAATAAATGTATAAAAAGGGTCAAACTTAATAATGATAAAAATTCTCTGTAAATATTCAATGCTATCTTTTTCCTGATAAATTTGCAAAGATTAAAAAATGATAATCCAGTGTTTTTGGAAGTATGGGAAGAGAAACAGCTGGTGGAGTATAATTCAGCAAATTATTTCCAAAGATTTTAAGTCATGAAGGTATCTATCTAAAATCCATTTTAATTTGTATCATTTACTAAAAGGGAGCAGTTAGAAATGTACCAAAAAAGTTTTTCTTTGTGTGTTTACAAAGAATAGACATTCTTCACATTTTTTCAATGTGTGATTAAGATATGGTTATTCTCTAAATTTTTGTCTATCTTTAATTTTAAACACAGAAAGGCCTACAGTATTTTCAAAGGCCAAGCATATGTTCACCATTATCAAGTTCATGTGATATCACTTATTATGAAACAATTTTCCTAGGGAGTGAGATAGTGAAAGAAATGTGAATTTCTACTCATGCTGAAGTTCTCTCAAGGACTTCAGCAGGGTCACTGCATGTGTTTTGAATTCATTGCTGGAGAATTTTTTGATTGGTGTTTTACAAGCTTGGGAAAGGAAATAAAAACCATTAAAACCTGCTTATATCTCATTAAGATTTAAGTTAATATTCAAGTCCCATGAAAGAAAGTGACATTTCTGTTTCAAGCCTAAGGAAAATTTGTAATATATCATGTTAATAATGCCTTATCCTGGCAAATGAAAACTGTAGATCTGATCATTAAACAGTACAGCTTTTACTAGTTATGTTTAACTATAATATAAGACTACTTTAGTGGGAGAAAATGATATCTACCCCACTCACATTGCAGTTGTGACAGGCACAGTATCTATATACTTCTTGGGCATTTGCTTCTGCCTGTTTGAATTATTCCTGCTAATGTATTCTTGGGCTTCAAGGATTTTGTTTATGTGTATTCTTTTTATAGTGAAATGAGGAAGGAAATTGTTGCAATTCCAAATAAACAGAGAGGCATGTGAGAAAAAAGGAATATAGAAATTTATATGTGAAGGTAAAGTCAACCTCTCTGTAATTTAATGGTGTACATATATTTTTTAATTTGTTATTGATTCCTTATACATAAGGAGAAGCTATTCCTTGAACAATTCGCTTCTCTGATTCACATATTGTTTCTCTTCTAAGACTCCAGTATTTGCATCTCCACTCTGATCCCATTCAATCCTAATACTAAATCAGCAAGTTCATAATTTATGGGCTATATCATGCCATCATGCCAAACTCTATTTATTACTTATTTATTTATTTGTTTATATTTATTTTTAAACTAAATTTATTGGGGTAACATTGGTTAATAAAATTATACAGGTTTCAGGGGTATAATTCTGTAAATCATCTGCATATAAACTCTACATATTCAAAAATTTAAGCCCATCTTTTCCTCTTATCTCCATATGATTTTAGATATGTAATTATTAAAATCTAATTATTTTTCTCAAAGTAATACATATCTATGATTAAAATGCCAAATAATACTATGGCATTTCAAGTGTCTTTCTGTTTTCAAAGAACCATTTCCTAATATTTTTATGCTTATTATTTGCACCTGTATTTCTATTAGGCCATGTCTGCTGCATTTTCACATCTACTGACACTCCATAGGGTGGCTAAGGAGTTGCCATTCTTACACTTTACTCTTGCTTCTGATCCTTCATTCTTTTCTGCATAATAATTTTGGTTAAATTGACAGTCAATGTTCATATCATTATGAGATTGTAAATATTATTCATTATTGAATTAGTATACTATGGTTGCATTTCCCGCTTCATTGAAATTTTTCCTGTTGGTAATAATTTCTATAGATATTCTGAGTTTTCTATGTAGTGTCACTTTTTTCCATGTTTCCCTCTGTACGCTAAATGACTAGGAAGGTGCTCAAGCATGAGCTTTTTTTCCTCCTTCCCTTTCTTCTTTCTTTCCTTCCTTCCTTCTTTCCTTTCATCTTTTTTCCTTTTCTCCTTCTTCCTCCTCTCCCTTGTCATTCTTTCTCTTCCTCCTTTTATTTTTGGGAGTATTTTTTTCAGCTGCAATCCAGATTTGTTGCTTTTCTGGGCCAAAAACTGAATTTTATCCTTGACTTCGCTTTTTTTTTTAGTTCAATCATTGCACATCTTCTGGTCATTTCCTAAGAGAGCTCATCATATTAAATAAATTGCTTGCTTTTGATGTCTGAAAATGACCCTTTTCTGCTCTCACACATGACTAACAATTGAGAAATCATTTCCCTTATGCATTGGAAAGCTTTACCTCATTGGCCCTTGGCTTCCATAAGTTGCCACTGAAAACTATAAATCTCACTCCAGCCTAACAGTCTTATGTGCCTCTCAGGATTTCAGTATCACAAAATCTCCAACTTTCAATTAAAATTTCCTGCCTCTTCTTGAAATCACTCTAATTTTCTCCCTCATCTATTTTTCATTCTCTCTGTTTCAAAAAGTTATTGAAATATGTCTACTGTTATGAGGAGCTGGACCCCACTGTTTGATGGATGACAGCTTTTAAGTCTCATCCTTTCCTATATCCTTGTATCCCACAGATGAACAAGCTGATAAGAAAGCCTGGGTGCTCTCTCCTTTGGTATTGGCGAAAGATTCAAACAATGCAAGTCTGCCCACATATGTGGGAACTTCCTATCTGCTTTCACATCCTCAGTGCAGTTAAAAACCCAGGCCAGTTTTCTTTCTTTGCTCTCAAGCAAGTTCAGGCCTATACTGCTCTCCTCAGAGACTCAGTTATATAAGTAATCAACCTTCAGTACCTTTTTGGAGTCTGTGTAGTGTCATCAATCTCGAATTCCAAACCGAATCTTGGGTCCTGCTTTTGCAGAATGCTCATAACATTTACTATATTTTCTTTGTCTTTATAGGCTATTATTTTTTGTGTTTTTTTCACTTTTTTATAGAATTTATTGTGGTGACACTGGTTAATAAAATTATATAGGTTTCAAGTGTATATTTCTATATTACACCATTTGTATACTATATTGTGTATTCATCATATCAAGTCAAATCTCTTTTCATCACCGATTATCCCATTTACACCACCTATACACCCTCTTCTACTTTCTTCCACACCCCTTTCACTCTGGTAATCCCAATACTGATGTCTCTGGTCATTTATGAGGTATCTAGGAAGTGTTTTTATTTTTATTTTTTTGGTTAATCCCTTCACTTTTTCAGTCATCCCTCCAAAATCCACTCCCTCTGACAGCTGTCAGTCTGTGCTTTGTATCTATGAGTCTGTTTGTATTTTGTTTGTTAGTTTATTAGATTCCACATACAAGTGAAATAATATGGTACTTGATTTTCAGTGGCTGGCTTTTAATTCTTTTTTGCATTTTTGTGGAAATTTTGGAGAAAAAGTGAATAAAAAGCTATGATGAATTTATTCCAGTTATGCAGAAATCCTATTTTCATTTCATTTAATCCCCCAAACTTATTCTTGTCTCTTTTTTCCCCATCAACTTTTATTACTAACTGGAATAATTTAAAGAGATGATATTAAACATGAATATATAGAAGTAGATAGTTAATGAAGGACCTTCCTGCAAGAAGTAAGAGAGAGATGGAGGTAAATTAACTTTGGGAACAAGGGATATTTTTAAGAGAATAATAATAATAATAATAATAATAATAATAATAATAACTTAGAAGGGGAAAGTAAAGAGATTCTGAGATGGAGAAGGCATACAGAGAGGGTCTTCAGCAGGTGGCTGTCATATTCCATAGAGATAGGGGTAATGTTATACTGAGACCAAGGGTCACAGGTTGGATGGAGATGTTGGAGAAAGTAGAAGATAACTGAGGTAAGAACAAAATAACAAATCAAAGGGAGTTAAGTTGAGAGTTTTCCAGTGTAAATGATGCTTTAGCTGTAGTGAATTTAAGTGCATTTTTTGTCCTTCCACCCAAATATTTGAATTTTTAATTTCTCTCTTGTACCTTACTTAATTAAAATGCATCATAGGGGAATAAAGCTTGAACAAACACGAACAGGTGGAACATGAAGTATATATGAATCATTGCTCTGGCTCGTCCTTTTGAAGTTGTTCCTTTGTGTGCTTTCTCTTTCTTTTTGTTTCAGAGCATTCATTGCAAAATGTAAATATTATAATGCAAACTGAGGTATATTCCTTTCTGAGGTTGAAGTTAGTTTTCTAAATATGTTCATTTAGGCTTAAGTTTTAGAAATTCATTTATTCAGCTGTCAAGTGTTTGACTTAAACAAAAAAGTGATTTCCATAAGTGATTTATAGAATGCTTCTTTATGCTTCTTTCAAAATAGACCTCTCACTTAACTCTTTACCATTGGTTACAATGTTAATGAAACAAAAATCTCTAGGTTAGATAGAGGTCAAATTTCTGGCTTTTGCTTTTGCATAATCTATTTGCCCCCACCCTTTTTCTGGCATTATAAACTTAACATAGAAAAGACCTGAAATAATATCTTTGGTAAAAGATCAAGCTTTCACTTATTTATTATTTAAAAAATATTTTATTTATTTATTTTTCCAGAGGAAAAGAGAGGGAGAAAAAGAGAGAGAGAGAAACATTAATGTGAGAGAGAAACATAGGCCAGTTGTTTCTTATTCACCCCCAACTGGGGACCTGACCCACAACCCAGGAACACTACCTGACAGAATCAAATCACAGCTTTTCAGTTTGTGGGGTGATGCCCATCCATTGGGCCACACCTGTCAGTGTGAGATCAAGATTTTAAATTTTTTCCCTGGCCAGTGCGGCTCAGTTGGTCAGTGTCATCCCATAGACTAAAAGGTCATGGGTTCGATTTCTGGTCAGGGCACATACCCAGGTTGTGGTTTGATTCCAAGTTGGGGCTTGTATCCTGTCAGGGGCATGTACCAGAAGACAACAAATAGATCTTTCTCTCTCACATCTATGTTTCTCTCTCTCTCTCTCTTTCTCTCTCCCCCTCTTCTCTTTTCTCTAAAAGCAATGAACAAGTTGTCCCAGTGTGTGAATAATAAATAAATAAAGTTTTAGAATCTTGCATTTAAACCACTAGTGATTCTTATACTACATGACAGGAAAATCCAGGATAACCCATTTTCATCCTCTGGAACAGCAAAAGATAGGATCCTTTTGCCTGCATTTCCTGTAGACCCTCCTTGATCTTTTTGTATTTGTTTAGGCATTTGCGTTAGTGTAAAAATTAAATCCATACCTTCAAATAAAAATGTCATGGATACACAAAGCCCACATGAGATTTAAAAGATAGTTTTCAATGTGGAAAAGTGCTACACTTCACACTTCTTTGAAGTTGGGTAGTTAGAATCCTACTGAACTTTTCAGCAAAAATTAACACTCTAGGGGATTTGGGATCAGTTCAAAGTTCCATGGTAAAGAGAAAAAAAAATCAGTAAAATTCTTTTAGTTTAGTTTCATTGTTTAGCATATTAAAGTTTCCATCCATTCTCTTGATTAAAGTTCTGGTTTCATAGGATTTATAGATTTGTCTGAAGCCAAGACTGGATACAAATTCCCAGCAAGCATTTATGTATCCAAAATTAAATTAAGAAGCTTAATTCAGTAATCTCCTTTCAATTCAGAACCAACCTAAAGCCTATTCAAATGTACACATAATTTACATACAACCAATAACAACTTAGTTGGTACAGGGAAATGAGGAACAAACTTAGAGCATGGGATTTGTGGGCCTGGAGTTCCAATCCCAGCTCTTCTATCAACTAATTATATTTGTCCTTTCATAGCCATTTTGTTTCTGAATTGTAATGTCATCTGCTTTAGAATAAGATAGAATAGTTAATAAAATTGATTGTTCATTCTATTTTAAAATTTGATTGATCTATTCTGAAGATTTTTAGTGTATACTTCTTAGAGATACATCAAATATAACTTTTACTGTATATAATGTTTATTAGGTACATACAGAGACAGCATGTAATGTGCATATAATAACTGTAATAGTATGCACATATATAAGGCATATTTTTATGTTCAAATTATATAGGTTATTGCCTCAGAATCTACCATTTTACCAGAATATTAATGCTTCATATTGATATTTTGATACTTAACAAAAGTTTATTTTATTTTTTAAAGCTTTTATTTATTTATCTTTTTTTCTAATTCTTGTTCAAGTACAGTTTTCTGTCTTATATTCCCAGCCCTGACCCTCCCAAGTGCTCCCCACCTCCCTCCCATTTCCGCCCCCCACCTTAATTATTGTCCATGTGTCCTTTATACTTATTCATGTGAGTCCCTCCCCTTTCCCCCTATGATTCTCTCCCCTCTCCTCTCTGGACCCTGTCAGCCTGTTCCATATTTGAGTGTCATTGGTCATATTTTGCTTGCTTGTTTGTTTTGTTGTTCAGATTCCTGTTAACAGTGATATCATATGGTATTTGTCTTTCACCGCCTGGCTTATTTCACTCAGCGTAATGCTTTCCAGTTCCATCCATGATATTGCAAAGGGTAGGAGCTCCTCTTCCTTTCTGCAGCATAGAATTCCATTGTATAAATGTACCATAGCTTTTTGGTCCAGTCATTTATTGATGGGCATCTAGGTTGCTTCCAACTCTTGGCTATCGTGAATTGTGCTGCTATGAACATCGGGGTGCATAACAAAAGTTTAAATTATCATTGTCATTTTTTTAAGATGCACCACAAATTCCTGAGTTTTTTATAATATACTTTTTCATTTGCACACTGAAACATATCCAGTTAATATCTCCCCAAACTTAAGTCTATCAATGGATTAGGAAGTTTGCTATTTTAGGTATAATTTTTCTTATTCTCCAATGAAACAATACTTTTAGAATTATAAAAGAGAAGTTGATGGTAGAAAAGTTGTATGTACTGTGAAGTTCCCAGATGAAAATTAGAAAGAAAACTTAAAACAAAGTATTTGGCAAGACAATTGCTCTTCTCAAACTTCCTATTCTTTAATATTGAGTACTTATTCTGTTATTTAGAATACATGGGCTTGACTGTTCTTAAAAATATCCCCAGTTCCCTGCAGGCCAAATCCCAACAGGGGACGCAGGAAAGGCAACCATACATTGGTGTTTCTCTCCCTCTCTCCTTCCCTTCCCCTCTAAAGATAAATAAATAAAATCTTTAAAAAAAATATCAGAATAGATGTTAGCTTGTGCAGTATTTTAAGGAATTCTAAAAACTCCTAGCTAAATATTTTCCCACCAAATTAAAGGGCATTTATTAATGTATTAAGTTCCACCAATAAATATTCAATCTGGTACATAATTAAAATATACAGGAGAAACAGTATATGAAAAATGTAGCATTTATGTCAACCTAGTGAAAAATGACATTGCTGCATTCTCTTTCAAAAGTTAAGTAGTTATAAAGAGCTAAGTCTTGGCATATCAGGGAAGCACAGTAGTCCCCTATATATATGGGGAGATATGTTCTAAGACCTCCTATGGGTAACTGAAACCTTGGACAGTACTCCCCCTCTTATGTACTATTTATTTTTCTGTATGTACATACCTGTGACAAAGTTTAACTTAGAATTAGGCACAGTAAGAAATTACAATAGTAACTAACAACAAAATATAATTCTTATAGCAATATAATAATTACATTTAATATAATAAACATGTTGCAAAGTATACCAAATATAATAAACATTTTGTAAATGTAATATATCTCTCTCTCAAATATCTTATTGTATTGTACTCACTCTTCTTCTTGTGATGATATAAAATGAAAAAAATGTCTTATTTGTCAAGAACTTCCACCTTCACATGTAAAGGTAATACTTTCTGGCCTCTATTTGACACAATCAAATTGTTAGCATTACTACCTCTGTGCTTTAGGGTCATTAATAAGTACAATAAGTGCAAAACCTTCTTGTGTTCAAGTAACTTGATTTGATAACCAAGATGGCTACCAACATCTCCTGAGTGAGGGGGTCAGGCAGTATATCCAGCCTGGATGAGTCATGACCTGGATGGGATGAAGCTGGGCGGCATGAGATTTCATCACACTACTCAAAAGGGCATAGAACTTAAAATTTAGGAATTGTTTATTTCTGGAATTTTCCATTTAATATTTTTGGACTGTAGTTGACCTGCATAACTGAAGCCAGAGAAAGTGAAACCACTGATAGAGGGAGCCTGCTACAATTTTTAAATGCTTCTTCATGGGAACTTAGAAGTTCCAGGACATGTCTTGGAAACCTCAACAAGAACATCTATACTTGTATTTTTTTCTAAGACTTGGTTTGAATATTTGTAAGTTACTGAACTAAAACATAAGCTTTTAAAAGTTGTATAATAATAGCTGAGGGCAATGCACCTATCCTAGTTGGTATATAAATGGGAGGACAAGGAGAGAAGCTGTCAACAAATAAAGAAGCAACATGATTTTGAAGAGCTGAATGGAACAAAGGTCAGTATAGCAGAATTTGAGGAAAGATCATTGAAATGAATCTTGGAAATAAAATACCCACCTTACCAATTAGTTTGCACATGACAATATCAAATAATATTTCAATGTAACTTTCCACGTGATAGCTATGATTGCTAAAGTTTAACAATGATTGTTTTAGTTTGTGTCACAAAATCTTGTTACATGAAAATCATGAAAATACTTTGCAATCAGAAACTGATGCTAAAAACAACATTTTAACAAGATAAATGTAGACATTTAATTGGCTTTATTCAATGATTCATGAATCGGGCAGCATACCATCCAGCAATTAGAAGGGTGTTTCCAGGGGTTGTATAGAGTAGAACGTTTTCATAAGAAGGGTATGGCAGGGGTGTTATTAGTAAAAGAGAAAAAAGGATTATTTTTAGACCAGGACATCTTCCTTTTGGAGAGAAGGTAACAACAAGGGTTTTATCATGTAGATTCTCTCTTCTCACTCAGAGGATGAAAAGGCTTATGTGACAGATTACCTCATTGGTGTTGGTCAGAATTTTCCAGACAGGTTGATTAAGATTACATTTCTGGTGAAGGTCAAAACTACAATTAGGTCAGGTATTAAGTTCTGGTTCATTATCATGCGCTTTAGCACAAGTGATAGCATTTGGGCTTGTGGTTTTTCTCTTTAATATTGGCAATTTAAAATGATTTTAAGAATGGATATTGATTTAAAACACTTTTAAGTTAAATTATTGGGGTAACATGGATTAATAATATTATATAAGTTTCAGGTATGCTACTTTATAATAAAACACCTGTATACTTCATCGTGTGTTCACCACCCAAAGTCTCGTCTGCTCCCATCACTGTATATTTGACCCCTTTACTTTCTTCATCTGCCCCAGGGTTACTGCCCCTCTAGTAACCACAGTTCTAGTATCTATGAGTTTCTTTTGTTCATTTGTCACATTTTTTGTTTTATACCCCATGTGAGTGAAATAATATTTTTCTCATTCTTTTTTGTCTGATTTATTTCACTTAGTATGACACCCTCAAGATCTATCTGTGCCCAAAATAGCAGTATTTCATCTTTATTTTTTAGCAAAAGAAACCTCAACAAAATAAATAAGCAAATTGAGTGAGAGAAGACATTTCCAAACAATACCAGCAATATGTCCAAAGTAAAGAACTTATACAACTCAAAATCAACAAAAAGAATCTGATTAAAAAATGAGCAAAGACTTGAACGGACACTTTTTCAAGGAAGACATACAGGTGGTCAATAGATACATGTGAAGATATCAAGCTTCACTAGTTATAAAGAAACAGCTAATGAAGTAAATGTGGAGAAAAGGCAACACTTAATATGCTAATGGTGAGAAGGTGTAGCCTCTATAAAAAACAGTATGGAACTTTCTCAAAAAAATAAGAGTACAGTTATCATAAGACCTAGCAATTTCTCTTCTGGGTATCTACCCCCAAATTTGAAAACACTTATTTATAAAGATATATATATATATACCCCTACGGTAGTGGCAACCAAGACATGGAAACAACCTGTGTCTTTTAACCAATGACTGTATAAACTTTATTCAATAAAGAAAATGTGATGCATGTATACAATGGAATACTACTCAGCCATACAACATTTTTCAAATTATCTAAAGTCTAACTCAACTTCCATGTGTTATAAGAATGTCTGTATTTTATTGAATGTTACTGAAACGTAAGGTTATCTATGTAGGTTACTAAATCATTACCTCAGTCTCAGTACAGAACTTCTTGCTGTGTTTTTACTTAGCTTGTGTGTAAAAAATATGTATTAGAAGGTTTTTTATGCCTTAGTTTTTTGTTGTTTTATTCAAGAGCATTTGCTCACCATTTTTAATTTTTTTACTGACCATTTAATATTGGTTTAACATTGAAATAAGGTTTTAATCTCGAGGAACAAAGTGTAAAGTACAATTTTTTTCGTCTCCAAGAAGATGTCAGTTCAATGGACGTGAATAAATAATCACAAGGTGGCATATAGTTTAGATTTCCATTTCATTCTCCAAATCTCTGAGTAAAAAGATACCAACTCTTCATAAATTAATGATAACATGGTAGTAATTAAAAGATACAACTTATCCAACCAAACTCTAGTTTCATAACAGAGAATTTAAAGCACAAAATTACAGGTTGTGTTTTCTATTACACCAAGAGAATTAATTCGATTGTTTAAATATAAGAAACAACATGAACTCTATCTTTTACAAGACAAAGAGACATTGCAAAATTGAAATTTTGGCTTTTTTCTTTCAACATTTCAATTAACATTTAAATGATTAAAAAGTACATATTACATTCAATGCTATGCATAATAATAAGCCAATTTATAGTTCTTGTTTTGTCATTCTCAACACGGATGATTCTGCCCTACAGGGGACATCTGGCAATGCCTGCAGACGTTTTTGATTGTTACACTGAAAAGACTATTACAGACATGCAGTGAGTAGGCCAGGAATAAAAAGATAAACACACTCAGGATATTCCCAAAGAATTATCTGCCACAACATTTCAACAGTGCTCAGGTTACAAAACCTATTGTAATTAAACTTATTTTCTACTATAGGTATTTATCAATGTTATTATAAAATTTGTCTAGAAAACGCACTTGAAATTTTGTGGACCCCAAGAAGGAAGATTAACTAGGTACGAACCTTGAGAGGGAATTTATCTGCTGAGATAGACTTTGCATGATCAACTTAGGGCCCAAATTTTATAAAGAATACCAGCCTAGCAGCCATGTGCTGACAGGGGCTTCTCATGTACTCTTCATACCAGGAGGAACCTCACACTGAACTCCAGGCTTCCCAGCTTGCTGCAACTGTGCCCTGCTTGTAATACCTCATCTGAGGCAAAAACCTCAGGGAAAGTGTAGTTTTGTTTTTTGATCAATGGATTGAGACCTGCCTAATGCAATCAGAACTGCACATTTGGAAACCTCATTTACAAGAAATTGAGAACTTAGGACAAACTTCTCTTTGAAAGGCAGCTTCCTCCTTTTGTCCTCGAGGAACATAATTTTGGTTGCTGCTTGAGTCTGTGTCTCTTTGACAGCAACACCTTTTGCTGAGATAAATGATTTTTATTCTTTTTGACAGTCTAAAATTAATTTTAATTCACAAAATAAAATGATTAAGTACAAAACAAAACATTTTCTCTGTGGTAAAAAGGATTCTATTTATGTTAGTAAAATACCCAAAAGAAAAAATTCCTCATGAGACATTTTCTACGAAGAGTCGACTGAAAAAGTGAAAACTTAGGCTTTTTTAACAGATGGTTTTGTACAATCCAGACATGACCGAAAAGCCAAGAGGTGCAAAGAGGTGCAGCACAATGGCCCCTTTCTGGAACACCCCTAATGGTGAAGATATGTGGAGAAACAGCTGTAATCAATAAGGGTCACAAGGACTATCAAGGAAATTGTAAGACCAAACCCCAATGGATTTATAACTCAGAATCTGTTGATCATCTCAACTTAACATGGCAATTACTTTCACCTTATGATAACACCTAGCCTCATTATATTCTAGTAATACATTAGCATAGTAAATGACACACCCCTCACCACCATGAACAGAAATGGAATGCCTATATAAGAACACATCATGGCTGATGTGTTCCAAGAAGTCTCCACCTCTTTTCTGGAAAAATTTTGTGTATTCTTTCCTGTTATTGAATCCCCTGCCCCTCAATTAAATAAGCTCAATAAAATAATTAAATTCCACTAGGGAGGGACTCCTCTATCTATGGAGTAGCCACCTCTATGCTGCTTCAGTAATAAATCCACTTTTACTTTAAACTCTATGGTGGGTTGAATTTTAGTTCTTTCTTCCAAGAAGCCAAGAATCCACAGTGGATCGTGGACCTTCAAGTCCACCAGAATACCTGCACGAAAGGGAAACTCTTCCAGGGAGCAGAATTTTGAGGAGTATGCATGACTAATTTTGCCTGACAGGAGAAATAGCTAAATATAATAATTTATAATGATTCATGAGCTGTAGCCAATGGTTTGGCTATTTGATAAAAATATTGAGAAAAAGATTCAAAATTGGTGAGAAAAAAATCTGGGGAGGAGGTAGAAGAGAAAACTTAATGAATGAGCAAAAATATGAAGACATTTATGTTTCCCATGAATTCCCACTGTAGAAGAGGAAAATTTTTACTCTACTTTTCTAGTTTCTTTGGATGGTCTACTAATAGTATTAACATGAGAAAAATTAACAGGAGAGAAATCTAATTTAACTTTGTACCTAGGTTGTTCCACAAAATATTAGGCACACTGGCAATTAGTCAATTGAGGTTTACATGCTATCCTTTGCTAATGAGAAAGGAAGTATGGGTTTGGGACTTCAGAAGGGAGGAAATAATTCACAAGAAACTCTAAAGAGCAAATACTTAGGAAACAAGCATTTGCCATGAGAGACAAATGGAAACAGAGAAGAATGTGGACAAGCAGGCCTCATTAAGTTTTCCCCACATGACTACATCCAGACAACTAGCCTATAGTCTTTGTATTTACCTCTGCTGATGGTTCTCTTTTTGAAATATTCTTTTTAGGCAGTTAAGGGGGAGGTAAAAATGCTTTCTGAGTCTTCTGCTTCTTTTTTTTAAATCATTTCTTTATTTTGTCTATAATGAAAACTGGGGGTGAGTGGGAATGGGGACATCTGTAATAATGCCAACAATAGAAATAAAATTTTAAAAAACTTTATTTTCCCAGATGCTGAAAAGGAGCTAGAGTTCTTTTTGATTCCTCATTTCTCATTATTCATATAAACATTAACAAAGATTTTGCTCTTCTCTCACTTAAAGTACACAATTCAGTGGTTTTGGTATATTTAACTATATTTTTGAAAAATCATGTCATAAGTAGATAAGCTTAAAAGCTATCCACAGAGATAGAAAGGTTTGTATCATTTCTAAAATGCTACAAATTTAATAATTTTTACCAGAAAATAGGTTTAAATTTATATTGAATAAGTTAATTGTAATTTTCTTAAAGCGGCAAGTTATTTCTCCAACTCCTTAAAATATATGTGGGGTTCTGTTGGACATGACTCTTCCAATCCCCATAATGGAAGGCTGGCCAGGGAGGCCCTGGCCAGAGAAGATGTGTATTGCTTTGGAAATGAATTGTGACTCCTTCCTTTTCTCCTTTCGGGAGCTGCTTCTTGTCCTGTGACCGCTTCTTGACCTTTTCTCTCCGAACGTACACACTGAGGTAATGTAGTGTAGAGTCACGCACAAGACACCGGTCCTCAGTGTCTGTGACCATTGCAAACAAACCTGAGACTCAGGGAGGCGCGGTCCTGCTTCACGGATAATGCCACCTCCCATGCTCTGAGTAGCATAATAAGGGCTGTTTCCTCCGTCCAGTCCTACTTGTGGGGTTTTCGGCTTACTGGAATGAGCAGTCGAGATCCCCAAGCTCAACCTCCCATGTCGCCAGGGTTTGGATACCCGGAATGTTCCCCAAGTTGCGTTGACTCGGGGCAACCTTATTCAGAGTGAGGGGATGCCAGGAGGAATCCCAGGCTGGCCAGCAAATTTATGTGGTACGAGGAGGCAAACCTTCTTGATACAGAGAGACCACGGCAGGATTTGTGGGATGGCCCTGAAACTCCCGCTGGCCTCCCACAAGCCTCCCATGTGGGAGAGCGGTGCTCCCTAGGGAAAGAGAAAGACCTGGGCCCTGTTGCCGCCCCTGTGGACGGGCGAGTGTTGCCAGCCCCGAGAAGGGTAACTGAGACACTGAGAAGCAGAGGCATGTGCTGTGTACGTAGGAGAAGAACTGAGAGTAGAAAGGGACACGCATCTCTTAATGGCAGACAATAGAATGTCCTAGGGAGACAATTAGACCAGTGAGCAATTACGGGACCCAGCGTGCTGATTTGTCAGGGTGCGGTGAGTAGCACCCACTCGTATAGGGGTGATGGTGGCCCAGTCTGACAGTAGTCCTGGTTAAGTGGGATCCTATGCCTGAAAGTAAAAGTGACTCAGACAAAGAAATCTTAATAGATGGGAGCGGGGAGCCATAGAGGTAGAAGAAAGGAAATTTATGGCTTGTTTGATAGTGACTCAGATGATTAAGGCCTAACAGCTGGCGGGGGGCTCCAGTGCCCTCTCCCCAGGAGACTCGAACACTGTGGTGAGCCCCCACATCCCTGCCCAGCTAGTAGAGCTGGCTGCTAAGTTCAGATAGGAAGGATCCAAATCCATGGCAGGGGCACTGTTGGGGTTATAGAATGTAGAGGCTGATGGCATTTTGCTTATGGGAGATGAATCAAAGCATATGTCTTCTGTCACCACCTGTCCCTCTTTGAGACAAAGAATTCATGGGGCTGGAGTCCAAGCAGTCACACAACTACCCTCCTCATGTGACTAATGGCTGGCTGTAGGGTGTTGTGGCCTAAGGAGGGGGCTCTACTCTCCTCCAACCCAGGCTGCACCAGCTTACTTAGAGGTCCAACAGTTCATTCAGGAGCTAGGCATATGACAGGCCATCTATAACCTACAGTCCAATGAGCAGACATGGAATGATTTACCACAGGAATGAGGAACCAGGTTGTGCAAACAGCACCCCTGGCTTACTTTGGTACCCTGATATCTACGTGGTCCACCAAGGTGGGCTATTTTGTACAAGAAGTGGCACAGAGACAGTTGCCGATTTCAGGGAAGTGGAACCACTGAGACAAAAGAAAGGAATAAGACAGGTAGGAAAGAAGGGCAAGGGAGGAATGAAAGCAGAGAATCTAACTGTGAAACACAAGCACAAAACTCCTGTGAAAGTAACCGACAAACAACTATGTAGTGATCTGGTAAAGGCTGGGGTAGAGAAAGATAAGCTAGACAAAAAGTCTAACTGCTTCTATAAGTCTGTGACAGCAACTGAAACCTGAGCAACAGTTCCAGCCTATAACAACATCTACTGTCAAAATGTTGGCATAGACACTGTTGACTGGAATGATCCCATTGGCGCACTGTCCTCCTGAACCCCTCTGGTGCTGATGCCCTGCTTGGCTGACTTCATGGCTGCCTCTCTTGTGGAGTTGCCTCTGGCTCATCCAAAAGAAAATCCACAGGGTGGGGTCTTTGCATAAGGGGATGACCAAGGGACACACTGGGGGCCAGAGGCTACATGTAGAACCTGCTATTTATTAGTCCCCCCAAAAGTACACAGAGTGTTGGCTTTAGTTGGTACCAATGCATTATGCTTTCTTGTTTATGGCAACCCAGAGAAACTTAGGGGGTCCCATAATTGCCCTCAATGACTAAAGAGGACAACCAGTTTGGGTGTGAGCTGTAACACTGACTCTTGGAATATGAATGTAGTCTGGAAAAGGTTGTAATGCTTTACCATGTCAATGGACACCAAGCTCTCTGCAACCCAGGCAACACTGAGGCTGACAACCTGGCACACATCTACTGGTTGGGAGAGGCTCCAGCAGAAGACACAGCCAAGGGGCTCCACTGAAAGATGCACCATGTGGGACAGAAGACTTCATGGGAAGTGGTAAAAGCTTGGGGCCTACCACTCTTTTACTCCGATGTAGTCACAGCCTATCAGCAGTGCACCTTCTGTGCAGAGAAGCACCCTTGCTGGCTGCCCCAAGATATGGGTATCCTGCAACAAAGGGACACCCTGCTGACCCAGTAGCAGGTCAACTACATTGTGCTCCTATCACCATCTGAAGGCTCGTGCTGTGCCTTGCTGCATGCTTGGATATGGCTACTGGCTTGCTGCAAGCAGACCCATGCCAGGAGGCCACATAACAAGCCACCATCAGCTCTGTGTTGCCTATGGGACCCTGGATGCCATTGATAGCAACCAAGGCACCTATTTCATGGGGCATCAAGTACAAGAGTGGGCAGATGCCCTCAATATGGATTGGGGATTGCATCTAACATATGGCCCTATTGGAGCTGGACTTATTGAAAGGTACAATGGCATCTTTCAAGATACCCTGAAGACTGACTCTAGCTCATTCTACGGTGGACAACTTGCCCTCTGACTGCCTTCAAAGCTTGAATGAATGGCCTAGGGTAGGACAAGCATGTCCCATCAACCTCCTCACTAAACCTTGGGTGGCACCTATCCTCCTGCAGCTACGTACACAGGAGCCTCTGCTATACCCTGGGCTGGGAAAACAAAACACCATGCTCTTGCCAGAGTCCCAAGACATACTCCCAGGCAAAAGCACTGTTCCCTGACCCTGGAAGGCACAGGTAAAGTCCCACTGCTGTTCCTTGGTGGCTCCTTGCAAGGAGGGACTTGTCATGGGGTTGCAGCTGACCTCTAAGGTAATGGCCTCTTTGTCCCTTACCCTTGTTTGTTACAACCCACAGCAAAATTCAGTTCTTAAGGAGACTTATATAGCCTCAGTCTGGCAGGTATACGCATCCCCTTTGGCCCTCTCAGGGCAGCAGGCCCTTAGCTGATGGCCAGATAGGGCATGGTACCAATGGTTGGGGTGTCCACTGGTTATTGTAACCATGTTAGCCAAAGACTGAACTGTTGCATGTGTATAGTGTGCATTAGGATAAAAAACATTTCTTTCTCCCCCAAGGTTTCCTTGTACCAATTTGTAATCCATCCCTTCTGAACCTCCATATCTGACCTGCTTTGCATCATTATAGATTAGTTTATTCTCTAGAATTTTATATAAATGGAATTATAAAGTTTGTATTTTAGGGCTTGAGTTCTTGAATCTTGAATAAAAATTTTGTATTTTATTCATATTAGAGCAGCAATTAATATTTTTACTTTATTGTTTAGTAATTCATTGAATGAATATACCACAATTTGTTTATCTATTCACTTGTTGTTAGACATACATATTATTTATGGTCTTTGTCTATTCAAAATAAAGCTGCTATGAACATTTATGATCTAATCTTTGTGTTGTCATATATTTTTGTTTCTTTTCAGTAAATATACATAAAAATGGAATGTCTGAATATTTGGTTAGTGTATTTTCAGTTTTTAGAAACTTCCAAACTCTTTTTTCCAAAGTAGTTTTACAATTTTATGTATAAAAGTTCTAGTAGCTCATATCCTTGCTATTTCTGTTGCCCATTTCTTAGAAAATATTTGCATGCCTTATCTTATTATTACTGAGTTGTAAGCATTATTTATATCTTTGTCTGATTTATGTGTTATGAAAATTTTCTCCCAGTTCGTGGCTTGCCATTTCATTTTCTTAATTGTGTCTTTAGAAGTGTAAGTTTTAAATTTTAATGAGGTCCAATTTGTCATTTTTTTAAAATTTATGTTTCACTGGTTTTCATGTCCTGAGAAGACTTTGATTGCTTGAAGGTTGCAAAGATTTTCTTTTATGCTTTCCTGTAGGAGAATTATTACTTAATGTTTCATATTTAGTTCTCTGATCCATTTTAGTAAGTTTTTGTGTATAGCTTATGATAAAGGTCACCATTCATTTGTTTTTCCATATGAATATCCTGTCTATGTAATTAAATTTTGAATTTTCTGTAAAACAATCTTTCATTGATCTATAAATCACTTTTCTCAAGTTCCATGCTGTCTCTTAATTAGTATATTTTTAGAATTTCCTAAAATCAGAGATAGTAAGGCCTTTCACTTCATTCATTTAAAAAATTAGTGTAGTTATTTTAGTTTCTTTGCAGTTCCATTAAAAAAAGTAAAAATCAACCTGTCAAGGCCCTGAGTGAGTAGCTCTGTTGATCAGAGCATTGTCCTGATAGGCCAAGGTGGTGGGTTTGATCCCGGGACTGGGCACCGACAATAATCAACCAATGGATGCAGAAATAAATGGAACAACAAAATTGATGTTTATCTCTCTCTCAGATCAATCAATAAAAAATAATAAAATCAACTTGTCAAGTTCTAGAAAAATGTCTGCTGATATTTTTATTGTATTCCCCTTGTTTAATCAACATAAAATTATGCTTATTTTAAATCCTTCGGGATTTATAATAAGGTGAATAGGGGTTTGCTGATTAAATAATTGGATAAAGAACATTCTATAGTATTATACCTCATAAAGCCCTTTAGTAACTGGCGTGGAACACTGAATTCAGTGTTTGGTTGTTGTGATAATAATGATGACAGCATTTATATGCTCATAAAGTATACGTGCATAAAGTTTGACATCACTGAAACTTAGGCTGGTGACTAATGGCATGCACTCTGAATTATTCCAGCAAAAATGTTGGAGTCTATGGCCTGCCTTCCCATGGTCTTTCCCTTAGTTTCCCTATTCTAAGATTTTTTTATAGCTTACAGAAATTTTACACCACAGAATAAGACTTTTAACTTAATTAATTTTAAAACATTTCCTTATGTTGTCTAGTCTTATTCTTTTGAAATGAATGATTTCTGACAGGGTGATGTTCAGCCTTATAGCACATAATTTCCTATATGTATACTTCATTGGAATATAATTAGTAGGTTCATCTATATTTTCTAGAAAGTTCCTGATAGAGATATAATGCACATATAACAGAAATGTACATTAAGGCATATACAGTGGAAATTTTAGTCTTTTATACTTTAATTATTTATTGTAATTTTTTGTTCTACTAAGGAATCCAGCTCACTATCAAGCAATGTGATTGTACAAGTTCATTAATTATTGCCTATGAAGCCCCAAAATGCTTAGAGAGGAAAATTCTTATCCCAATCTTTAAAATATATAATTTTCTACATTAAATTTCCTTTTGAAAATTTTGTTAGGTTTGGATACTTTGAAGTACTATGATCCTTAATAATTGATACTTGCTCATAAAACAGGATTAGAATGAGAGTACCTTTTTCTAATGCTTTTCTAAAGAAATCAAACATGTTAGATATATTTGTAACTGGTCTTATATACAAGCAAAGTACAACTTGTGTATAAAACAGTGCAACATTAACACTTTAAAGGATTGTTCCTTATGCATGCTCACATTAGCTGTCTGTTTCTTATGCATATTCATGTAAGCTGCCTGGCCCAGTACCTCTCAATTTCACATGATCTATATTTTGTATTCTCTCTTTTTATCCAAAGAGTTGTTTACATTTTCCAAAATTTCAATACAATCTACAAAAAACTTCAACATGTTGCTATTCATATTCTCTATTGTAAAACAAAGTTTAGATTAAAAGGCATTTTACTAAAGACATTTTATGGGCAAAATCATTTTGGTCTAGTATCCCTGATGGTGCACAACTTCATTGATAATGGCAACAAGATATGAATGAGAAACTCCTTCAGTTATTACATGTGCTCAGTTTGAATTCTTGATTTGTAGTGAGGAAGAGAGAACTACATTTTCTTTGTGGTAGAGCCCTGAATTGTCTCAATTGATTATTCATCAGCTGAGAGAACTGAGAATGAATTGTTATCTGCATTTGCTCTGTTCTTACAGTTAGAATAATGTAGCAGGCCAAGAGAACAGGACTCTGTGATCTGAGTACAGTTATTTAAGATTTCTATTCGTTGCCTGTTCTCTAATGCTGGAACTGAGTGGAGTGTGAACAGCAATTATTAAAAGTTCTGATCTGAATTGGGGAATAGCAAGTTTTCATGGGTTGAATTCTAGTTCTCTTCCATGTATGTATACAATATTTAATTTTTCCTTTGCCTTGTTTATTTTTCCTTAACCTCACTTTAATATATTAGTTCACTGTTGGCTTATTTCTGCTATTCAATTGCCTTGAAGGTGGATTTTATTTCAGTTGATATATTTTTGGTATATTTTTTTAAAGTTCACTTCCAGTGTGTTTTTTCTTGCTTTTTAACTATTTTGTCTTATTTTTATCTATGTAATATTATTTTTTATCATGAACTTTTCTAAATAACTCAGAAACTTTTCTCTATATCCATAATTTTAACACATTTTTGTATCCTAAACACTGGCATACTGATCTTAATTTTTGATTGTTACTTTAAAATATACTAGAATATTGTAGAATGGTTTACACTTTTCACTGGGGGTGCAGGTGTACAGCCTCAGCTTCCAGCACTTTTATCTCCCTCAATGTTTCCTGCTGGGTTGTCCTTACCTCTGACTCACCTGGCACTAGGTTGTCTGTCCCACAGTCAGCATGTCATGCTTCCTCCAAGAAGCTCTCTTTGGAGGTCTCTCCAGCAGAAAAAGGAGAGAAACAGGAGAGCCCTTTCTTTGTTGGAAGCATCTCAGAGTTTTGACTCTTCATATTCTGATTTTGTTTACTACTCAGGATCCATTGGTAGACGGTGGTTAGGTAGGGACATACATACCTGTACTGAAAGCTAAACTCAGTCTTGTCATAATATCCAAATATATACTGAGTCATTGGGTAGTTTGGCAAGGTTGCTGTTTAGAAGGTTTATTTCCCTGTGCTATTTTCCCAACTGAGGTGCATAGTTCTATATACACCAGAGGTCTAGGCAGATCAGGTAGCAGAAATTTTCAGCTTTCTTTCAGGGGATATGCTGGAGGGCCCTCTAGCCCCAGTTCATTGTGTCATTCATTGAGACGAACTAATAATTTCTTCTGTCTGCTACAGGATCCTTTAATTCCCTTCTATAGGAATGCACTTCCCATATGTTTCTACTGGTTTCTGACTGATAGCTCAGTAGACTCATAATTCAACCTGATATTGTAGTTTTATGTTTATTTATAGAGATATTTACCTTGTTTTAAGATCTTCCTGTCTATCCCTGGCTTACTCATATATATTTTATGTCATTGCTTCATACTTGGATCAAAGGGGGGCTTGTTAAAGCCTGAACCTGCGAAACTATCTTGACAAGAAATTTCAAACTGTGCCTTATGACAGTATCTGATGCCAGGTCTAACACAGCATGTAAAAAACAAACCATATTTATTAAAGTATCAGCAAAAACTTCTACATGAATTTTAAATTTACTACCAAAAAGAAAGAAGCAGAAAAGAAATGGAAAGAAATCATTAGAAGTGCATCTTTTTATTAGATTCACAGAAGTATAGGTCTGTATTCCATAAGAGCAACACAAATATGAGTCAGTTTGCATACCTTTTAGTCACAGACGACTTTGCAAATTGAAAAACACCATCATTTCCGTAGATTCTGACATTTTTCTTCATGGATGCCAAGGAAAAACCAAACAAATAAAAAAACTACTTTATCTTGGCAGGGCATAGCTAAAAGGCCTAGCTGTCACTTTCAAAGAAAATTAATATGCCTGAATCATCAATCCGGTGTGCTGCTTTTTAGTCATCTCTTCTATGCACAGACTATTGCTTTTTTCAGATTTATCTGGATATCTGACCTTTCTCAAACTGTAAAATTTACTGGATTCTGGTGTTGTAATGACCCATGCTTTCAATTTGGCTTTTACTCCAGTGTCTCCCTGATTTTAGAAGTTGCTAATTCAAAGGTTTAAGCAGCAACTCTATTGGTTCCAAAATCTTTCTGTGGTGTCTCCCTTATTCTTTCATTCCTGTTTTCCTTTCATCTTTTATTTCTTTATTCTCCAGCCATTTGTAATCTCAAAGGATTGTGTTTATTCTCTTGGTCTATAACCTTGGCAAATTCAGAGATAAAGTGTGAATTTTTCAGTATTATATCACTATCACTTAGCACAATATCTGGTATACAGTTAAGAGCTCAGTGGTATTTCTTGAATTAAAGCTTTTGAATTTTTTCTACAGTTCCCATTGTTACTTCATCCCTCCCAGTGTGACCCTCTTTACTGATGTCAGAGTGCATGGACCTTGCTGCTCCATCACACTTTCCACATTATAATGTGACTATTTGTTTGTGTGTCTTCTCCCCTAACACGTTTCTGCAGTCAGAGCTCCTGGCACAGCGTCTGGGAGATAGTAGTTGCCCAATAAATGTTTATGGAACTGATCTGCTGTAACACTACTAAACTGATTATTTAGTAGTGTTTGAAAATTAGATGCAAAAATTGAGAGAGAGATGGTAAACATGGGAGCTGGTGACAGTTACATGGTATAAAAATGTAGAAGACTGTGATTTCCTTGGAGGCAGAAACCACAGCTTTTATGTTTTAGTTTCCCAGTAGCTAAGAGTAATCCTTCAGAACATAAATTGTCATGGACTTAAACTGCATAAACCGATAATACTCAAGAATTGAGTGAACAAGTATTAGTGAGTGAAAGTAGAAGTTGTTAAACTTTGGATTTTTGAAACATAATCAAACTTAAAAATCAGCATTGACTTGTTTATTTTGAAAATGCAGCTGCTCTCATTTAATGCCATCGTGCTTCTACCTGATTCTGATATCTGGAATCATCCCAAGATTTTTCTACAACTTCCAAATTTCCATCTTATTGTTTATTGCTACTTATTTTCTTCTCCCTTGAAAGTTCATTGAGATCAATTTTTCCCTTTTTTGGAGTTTTCCCTGACTATTCAGTGAATAGTTTGTATTCGAACTTTACTAGCCTTTACTATTTGTGCATTGGGAAGGTGACATGCTTTCCCCTATTAATGAAGTATGTAAGAGCCAAATGTTGGGACCCAATTTCAGGGTTAGAATTCAAGCTGTACCATTTTGAGGAAATGACTTACTTTTTTTCTGGGATTCAATTTCTCTTCTATAAACCAGAGATTATAAATAGTTCCAGACTCAGATTGTTGCTTTGTCATGAGGATTAGGGTTAATATATGTAAGTTACTTTAAGAAACAGTACCTGGCATATACTAAGTGCTATATGTGTTAATATTTTTACTCTATTTATTGCACCTGGAAACTTTTTTAACTCTTTAAGTTTAATGTGTTATTCTGAAGTTAGGATGAAAGATCTACTTCATCAAAACTAACCAAAGTAGACCAGTGAGAAATGGTGTGAGGTCAGGGCTAAGGGCATAGTGAGGCAGCCTAAGTGTAAATGCCAGTTCTGCCACCTATTGGATTATGTCACTTATGACCATCTTCTTGAAAATTCATAATTTCTCCTACCTTCAGTATTCTTCCCCATAACACTGTGCATATTAGAGCACGCATATAATAGGGTTATGCAAAGACTAGAAAGAGTTAATGTATGTAAAGTGGCTAGAAAGGTGACTGATATGTAATCATTCAAAAGGGGTTAGCTATTTTTATTATTAAACAGCCCAGCCTAATAAATTATCACATACTTAAATATATTACTTTTTAAAAGATTTTTATTTATTTATCTTTAGAGGGGTAGGGAAGGAGAGAGGGAGAGAAATATCAATGTATAGTTGCCTTTCATGTGTCCCCTGCTGGGAACTGGCCCGCAACCCAGGCATGTGCCCTGACTGGGAACTGAACCGCGATCGTCTGGTTTGCAGGCCCGCACTCAATACACTGAGCTACACCAGCCAGGGCTCAATATATTATTTTTAATGCAAGTTTTGTTTCTGTTTAGATTATAAACTACTGGAGAATGGGGTACTTTTCCCCTTAATATCCTGATTTAGGTCTAGAATATATATCTTACTCTTTGTGTAAACCGGTGCAAGAGATGCTGAACTTATAGTTCACACATTAGAAAATTTAACTGAAATTTAAATGAGGCTTACATAAACTTGATGTGCACTTAATTACTATGCCAAAAATGACAAGAATTAGGCAGTCATTGGCCTTGGTTCAACATCTCAAAAATTTCAGGGTCAAAGTCTTGTGAGGTTCTGAGACTTTCCTTCATGTTTGAAATATCACTGCTTTATTGTCTCCATTCACATGGCTACATTTCAGTCAGAAAAAGTAATGGAGGAAAAAGAGCAAGTTGCTGTATCAAGAAACAACACATTTTCTTGAAATCCTCAAGACTTCTACTTATTTTCCTTGTTATATTGGCACATGGCCTTGCTAGATGCAAGGTTATCTAGAACAATTATTTTTTTAGCTTTAAAATAGCAATTCCACTTCTGGGATTATACCCTAAGGATCCTGAAACACCAATTCCAAAGAACCTATGCACCCCAATGTTGATAGCAGCATTATTTACAGTAGTCAAATGATGGAAATAGCCTAAGTGCCCATCAGTAAATGAGTGGGCCAAAAAATTATGGTACATTTACATAATGGAATACTACACAAAAGAAGGAAAGAAGGAGTTCCTACCCTTTGTGACAGCATGGCTGGAACTGGAGAGCATTATGCTAAGTGATATAAAGTCACTATAGTCACTAAAGTGACTAAAGTCATTACTAAAGTCATTACTAAAGTCATTATAGCAGTGGCTTTAGTAATCTTATAGTTATTGGAGCCCATTATTTTTGCTGGTACAAGAACAGACTGAGAAACATATTGGGAAAGTCAAGAGACATCTTTTGTGAGATAGGTTGCCTGTTGATTCCCCATAGCTAGCTTTTCATCTCACCCTCTATTCCATCCCATCCACTCCTCCAAATGTAAAAACTTAATCTTCCCTTGTTTGGGAATGAGGGCTGTGTGAATTATTATAAATACTTATTAAGTATCTATTATGTAGCTGGCACTGTGTTTGAAACCAGAGGGCTATTTATAAATAAACAGATAAATATATAATTATTAATTTGGATATGTGTTGTGACAAAAATTAGTGAGGCACCCCAGTAGAGGAAAATGCCATGGTTGGATAAGTACTTGATAAAGAAGTTATATTTATGGGAAGAACAGAAAGATAAGAGAGTAAGTATATCAAGACTCCTGGCGCAAACATAGATAATCTAAATGTTTAGTTAATAAGCATTTTTAAAAATCTTCATCTGTGGCTATGTTTATTGATCATTTAGAGAGAGAAAGAAGAAGGGGATGAGAAAGGGAGAAACACTGATGTGTGAGAAACACTGATCAGTTACCTTCCGTATGTGCCCCTAATTGGGACAAATTCGCAACCTAGGTATGTGCCCTGACTGGAAATGAATACAACCTTTTGGTGTGTGGGACAATGCTGCTACCAACTGAGCAACCCGGGCAAGACTAGTTGATAAACATTTTTTTAAAGATTTTATTTATTTATTTTTAGACAGAGGGGAAGTGAGGGAGAAAGAGGGAGAGAGAAACATCACTGTGTGTTTGCCTCTCATTTGCCCCCTACTGGAGACCTGGTCGGCAACACAGGCATGTGCTGTCTCCAGGAATTGAACCAGTGACCCTTTGGTTCACAGTCTGCACTCAATCCACTGAGCCACACCAGCCAGAGCTAGTTTATAAATACTTTTTTAAGTAAAGGGATACTTTAAGAGGAATGAGCATGATGTAGGAAAACCTTAAGGGATAGTGCAGTTCTGCAGGTCTCCTAATAATGTGTGTTAAGTTTACGGGTGAGTAGGGTTTACCACCTCTTGAAGAGGCAAGGAAATGAGCAATTACTCTGGAGTCTGGGTGGGGAGGAACACTCACAGAATTTTTGTTGGTATTGTAGAATGATGCCACCACATCCTGGGAAGTTTATTTATGCTATTTGTACACACAACCAAATGCTTTTATACATTTGGAAAAAATGAATATATTTTAGCTACAGTCAATCACTTTTTTCTTTGGCTTCCCCTCTCTGACATTGGCTAATAATCACTATTTTGGGGATCCAGCCAATATAAATTTGAAATGATTGAAATATTTAGGTTTAGTGAGCTGTATGGTTTATAATGACTTTTGCAGAGGTTGGGTTATTTTCAGCCATTCATGTGTAATGATATTCAGAAAAACTTCTATTGCTCACTTGCTGACTCAGTCTGCCTAAGTAACAAGTCTAGAGGTCTTATCATTCTGTGAGCATAACTTATAGTACTAAGTACTAGATATGTTTAAGTAGTGGAGAAGAAAGCAATGGATTTTTAAGTGTACAGAACCAAAAGCTAGTCTGTGAAAAACTTTTTCAACATTCAAACATGTCAAAATTTTAAGCAGAAGAATAGGTCTCTTTTATGCCTTGTCAAAATTAAATTCCTGTGAGAGATATACTGAAAAATGAGAGGATAAAGTTAAAACAACACCTTTATTTTTCTTTAATGGTGGAAGTTATAGAAAACATAGTTTTTGCCAGTGTTCCCATGTTTGTAGAGCATCAAACTATAAGCAATAATGAAAATACCCTATGTTATAAAACATTTTACAAATCACAACTATTAATACTTTTAACTACACTGGCAGGCAGAATAATTATATTTCTGTTCACTTAATGGAAAGAGATTTCATGAAGTCAAAGTCACACGAAGGGGTGATCAAAGAGCATATAACCAAATAATACATGACAGATGTGTCAATACCATTATATCTTCTATATTTAAAATATTTTGTTATATGTTTCACATTCCAGTTAACTTTTATATGTAACTTCCCTTCTTAGTGTAAATTTTATTTTTCTATCAAATATTGTGTTTATAATATTGTTTTCTTCTTATATTGCTTACAAAGCTTAAATCTGCCCTTTAATCCAGGTTCTTTTTTTTTTTCTGAATAACTGTCTTCTCCAGTGAAGAAGATGATAAGAAACGCTTCAAAGGCTTCCAACGACTTACTGTGCTTTAACTAAACCTTCTCAAATTGGTAGCATGAATTGGACAATTTCTGGGAATATACAGCTTACTTTATTATTAGAAAATGCCAACAATCTGTCATGATCAATTATATTCAGTCATTCTCAGAAAGTAACATGCCTATGTATGAGAGAACTGATTATAACTAAGGACTAACCTGAAAATGGACCTCAGTGATATCCTGTAAATAGATTAGTTAATTTTATTCTAAATATTATCTTTTATTGAAGACACTACATAAAAATATACAACAAAAGTAACACTTTGAAGGAACAGTTCATCTAATAAATCATATCTCACTCATAAGCATATCCATTGTTTGTATTTAATATTGAGAAGCATTATCAATGGTTCATAATTTTCATTAATTTTAGATCTATACTTAACTATAGCATAATTTATTAAATTCTATTAATATGTGGTTAACACACAACAGGTTATTCTAACTTTTTATCTATGTTAATCTAAAATATATCCTTCCACTTCTAAGTTGTAAAAGTATATTATGACTTTGGAAAAATATATGTAAAGAATAGTCTTGAAATGATGCTAAATCTGTCCTTCAGATATTAGAGATTTTACAAAGAATGTGTGCTACATGTAAAGCTTAAACTATAAGTCTTTGTTATTTGTCATCGAAGTCTGTAGATTGTGAATTTGTCATGTCTCATCCACAATGCCGTGGACAGTGCTGGCTGGTGTCAGCATCAGCTGGTGCCCTGAAGAAGGGACCCAGGGCTAGGAGCGATCATTATGGACAACACACCAACTTGGTTGGAGCACATGCATCAGTCCAGGTAAGGGCCGACAACACTGAGTGCTTTTTGGTTAGGTTGTAGGGTGTGTTGGATTTCAGAGGAAAAGGGTTTTCTTCCTAGGTTGCCTTCTCCTATGACAGCTTTGCAACTGTACTTTCCTTAGTAAGCAGGAGCCTTGCTCTCTCTCCCAAGAATTTGCCACAGACTCACGGGCACAGGTCAATCAGTTAAGAGCCACAAGGACGCTCATCACAATAAAGACTTCAGTGAGAGGATTATCTAGATGTGAACCAGGATAGAACACTAGGTTTCCCGCCAGCCATAAGCAAAAGTCCACACAATGAGAGGCACACTAAAAACACTCACAAACCCATCCCTGCAGCACAACCTCCAAATTGGTCTAGGCTTGGGAAAGAGAGCAAAGATTTTTCTTTTAATCGGCTTTAAAAACACCAACTAGTTACAGGACAATTTACAAGCATCTCAGCAAATTCTTTCTTTTAAACCACTTCTTGTGGTCCCTTCAATTTTGCCTTTTCCCTCCATCCACGTGCATAAGGATTTAAAGATGCAGGTAGAGAAAAAGCAAAACTGAGACTGGTTTTGTAATTGCCATGTGTGCGGTGAAAGAAATTTCAGAAAAAGTTTCTTTTATTTGTTAAAATTTTTCTTTAAATGTTTCTGCAAATCCTTAACCATGGGGAAAAGGTTCTCTAAGGAATAAGAGCAATGTTTTAGGCTAATTCAGCAGCTTTTTAAGGCTGCTGAATTTCTCCCTGATAAGGGATCTTTATACTTAGTTATTTAGGAAAAAAGGTGGACAGAAGTTGAAATAACACCAGGTGGTGTGAGGTAAGATTCTAAGGTTAGTGTCTCACTCCCTCCTTCAGAGAATTTAATTTGAAAACTAAATTCAAAATTCACTGGTTTGTGTGAATTTTGGTTTTGCTTCTGGATGGCTCAGTTTCAAAATATTTTGCTAAACCTCTGGTGAATAGAATAAGATTTCTAATGTTGTTACCTCATAAGGATTCTACTCAGAAGGAATTTAAATTGATTGTTAAAAAAAAAACTCACTTCCCTCAGACAGTAAAAAGTGCAGAAAGAAAAACAATGAGAAAATATGTCTTTTAACCACTCTGAATCCTCCTTCTGAAGGCCCAGGGGCTGCTTTGGTCTTGGGAACAAGCTGTGCCAAGATTAGTATTCTCCCCCCCTCTTCTCCAGCTTCCCTAAAGTTGTCAAGGGCATTAGATAATGAGACAGCTCATTTTTGAGTACACTCAAGGAATGCAGTAATCAATAAGAATAAACAACAACAACAAAAAGGTAAATATATTTGTCAGTAGAGAAAAAACTGTTGTCTGAAAGTTATGAATGTATTAATAAATTTGTCAATCTAAAGCGTGCTATAAGTGGAATGGGGGTGTGATGTGTTAAAGAAATATTAAGAATCCTCCTTGTTTATGCCAGAGCCATGACCTTTATTGTAAAAATGAAATATAGGTATACTGTCTCCCGGGGAGAACTAGCCCTTCTCCATGGAAGACTAAGCACCATTTTTTAACTCAGTACTTGTAAACACTGATCGTTTCCTTGGGGAAGAACTGGCTATTCTCTCAGAGGGAATGGTTAGTCAATCAAGTCATAAAAGGCCCTTGGTGCATAACCACTTTTGTCTAAAACAAATTTGAGCAGAACAGCCCCCCATCTTTCCCACTTTCTTTGAAAACTCTGAACCTAGAAACTACAAGGTCCTGAGAACAACAGGGCAATGAACTTGCTGCTCAAACTCATTGCAGCTTGCAGAAACAGCAGGGGGCCTGTCTTTCTAAACAAAATAAATAAATAAATAATATAAATAAATAAATAAATAAATAAATAAGCACTTTTAAAACTGAGACTGTTTTTCATCTGCCACTCGGGGCCTGGTTTGCATTACTCCCTGCCCACTGTGAACTGGGAAGCCAAGGTTTAAGGGCTTAGAGCCAAGAGGAGTCCTCCCAGCAGGGCGAGAATCAGACCTCTGGGGCTAAACAGGAAAAGTAATAGGAACAAATTAAAGGACTGTTTCTTTACCATTCCCTTAGTTAACACGGACCATGAGAGATTTGCCTTTTCAGTCCCTATGTTTAATAATTCACAACCTTTAGAGATATTTCATTGGAAGGTTTTACCTCAAGGGTTGTTGAATAATCCCACTATTTGTCAGCATTTTTGTTCATCAGGCCATTCAGCCAGTAAGAAACTTATTTCCCCAAAGTGTTATTTATTGTTACATGGATGACGTCCTGATCACAGCTCCCTCACAAGATATTCTAGCAAAAACTACCTTCTTTCTTAAAAATTCTGCGGCCTCATATTTCTGTTGATACTTACTCTGGCACCCTACATGCATCTGCTTTAACAGGAGAATCTGCTAAAAATATTCACGTCCATTGGCTTGAGGCCTTTAGTCACTTAGGACGGCCTCAGCAAATTAAAACAGATAATGGCCCTGGATACCTTGTCCATTCTACTCAGGTTTTTCTTCAGTGTTGCAACAATATGCAACATAAAACAGGAAGATGTTACAATCCAACCAGTCAGGCAGTTGTGGAATGGGCTCATCATACTTTTTAAAATCTTGTTAAAAAACAAAAATGGGGAAGTCATTAGTCCTCCCTCAAAAATTTGATTATGTTAGCCATGTGATTTTATAAATTGTGTACTCCAATTGAGAAACATTTTCAGAAGGAAGAGCCAAAGTTATTTTATCCTCCGATTTTATATAGAGATCCACTGGAAGTTGGCTCTTGGAAGGGCCCTGTAGACCTCTTAACACGGGGAAGAGGGTATTCAAGTGTTTCCATTCCTACAGGTCCTGTCTGGCTATGGACCAAAAGAATAAAACCTTATCATGAGCCAAATAGACACCAAACTTTGCTACCTGGAGCTGAGAACCAATTGACTGACAGAGCAGATGGCCCAGCTGACCCTGAACAACCAGAAGGAAAACGGACACCCATACTGTCACTTACAAGCCTGGGCCTGCCAATGGAGGAGGATGGAGCCTGCCCTGATGACAGGGGCCCAGGCTCAAGAGCCTCCTGCAGAGGGCAACAGCCCCTCAGTGCCCCATAATGTTCCCTTTGGGTGCATCTCCACCACATGGGTGGGGGGGACATCAAGTCTCTTAATGCTCGAGTAAAGGCCTTATTGAACAAAAAGTGTTCCAGACCCTCCATGATAATCTACAATAACCAAACCCTAAAAATTGGTTCAGTGGACTAAATTTTTGAGTTTAGGTGATGGCAGCCCTTGGGTGCCTCCTTGTCTTAATCCTTATCTGTGTTTTATGATGTATATGGAGGTTGTTTGCTCAAGATTGCATTTGCGAACAGCAAATAGTAGGTTTCACAGGCTTAACAACTACCATTGCATTCACAAACAAAAAAGAGGGAGAGATGATATTTGGAACTGCCCTGTCTGGTTTCAGAAGCTGTAACCTCCCCACGCCCCATGGCTAAGGCTGAATGAGAGACCTTGGGACCCTAAGCCACTGAGGAGACAAAGCTTATCTCCCTGACAGGAGCACTACCTCTGTCCACCTTACTTCACCTTGCTTGGAACTGGGCCAATGCCTGGCTAGCCAATGACGGGTAAAATTCCTCAACAACGGATGACCTAAGACAAGCATGGTCATGAAGGGAACCTCAGGGAAGGACCTAGGGCCTATAGAAAAAGGGGGTGATGGACCCTTGCCCCTTGGCTTTGACATAGCCCGAGTCCTCATTCTGCTACAAAAAAGTCTCCTAATCTCTTGGGTGCCTTACTTCCCCTGCTCAACCTAAGCCTGAAACAATGCTGGAGGTGGGTACAGCCCTGTGCTAGAAAGGGCAGGTTTCCCAGAGTGATCAGGCCTGAGAAAGAATGCATAAAATCCTATGAAATCTACTTTGCTAATACCCTCAATTGAAATGATAAGGGTCCAAACATAAAGTGAGTTTGTTCCCCAAAGTTTTATGGCCCTTTAACTATCTGATCCTGACTCAGAATAAGCCTTCATAGTTTTTGAATACTATCTATTGTTTGATCATTACTTCCATCAATGATTGATGGTCTTAAGCTGAGAATGTGGGTCTTTGGAACTGCTGGTTGCTTACTGCTTATAATAATACTCTGTGTACTTTGACACATTTGCAATTTTTTTCCCAGGGTCATGTGAGAGACCAGCAAGTAGCAAGCTTTGTGGAATCTATAGTGGTCCTAACTAAAAACAAGGATGTAAATACAAGAAACTGCACTGCATACCGTGGGCCCAGCTCCCACTTGGAAAGGTCAGTGGAAAGTGAGGTCCAGTACATAGGACCCACACTCACAGATAGGTTCTCCTGTGGGGAATCAGACCTGCATTGTACCTAGGCCCCTTTGAGACATGCTTTTTGCTAAAACTCTCTCACCCTGAATTGAGGCAGAAAACATTTACCACATATCTTTAAAATAACTTCCTAAAATCATTGCTAAATCTTCCAAGGACCAGTGTAACCAGTTCAACCACTTTTCTTGTTGCATTTTCAAATATCCTTCCTCTGTGATGTATTTAGCAACATTCTCTCCTTTGTTTTCTGTAAAAGGTAACCACTTAAATCAAACCTGTGCATAGTAAATGAGGACCATCCTCAATGTAATGTACCCAGAAAAGCAATAAAAGCTTGTCAAGGCAAGGGTCAGTGCACTCTCCTCTTGAGAGTGGCCATGCTACCCCTTTTCCTCCACTGCACTTTGGTGGTCTGTGTGAATTTGTTTTGTTTCATTCACAATGCCTTGGACCCCATGAGCCAGCGTCTGCATTAGTAGATGTTTTGGTGAATAGATATGTAATATATCTAAAACATTAAACTGATCATCACTCACATAATTCCTTCATTATCTTTTCATGTCTCTAAAATAAAATTTGTACACCTCAACATATCTCTAGGCACTGATTCATTTCTCAATACTCTGCAATTTCACGCTGGGCTCCAGCTCTGTTGAAGTTGGTTCAGTGACTAGATTCTGTTCTTTCTTACCCTCAGGTTTCCTTCCTTCCTTCCTTCCTTCCTTCCTTCCTTCCTTCCTTCCTTCCTTCCTTCCTTCTTTCCTTCCTTCTTTCCTTCCTTCCTTCCTTCCTCTCTCTTTCTCTCTCTCTCTCTCTTTCAACAAAGGGGCAGGGAGGGAGAAAAAGAGAAAGAGAAACATCAACGTGTGGTTGCATCTCATGTGCCCTCACCTGGGGACCTGGTTGGCAACTCAGTCATGTGCCCTGACTAGAAATTGAGCAGGTGATCTTTTGGTTCACAGGCTAGTGCTCAATCGACTGAGCTGCACTAGCCAGAGCTCATTCTCAGGCTTTCATATGTGTGGGTAGAGCATTACATCTTTGCCTAAATTGACAGACTTCATCCCTTTTAGTTTCAAAGTAATTTATTTTATTTTTTTTATTTATTGATTGATTTTGGAGAGGAAGGGAGAGAAAGATTGAGGGAGAGAGACTTTGACTTGTTGTTCTACCTATTTATGCATTGATCGGTAGACTCCTCTGTGTACCTGGACTGGGAATCGAACCCCCAACCTTGGTGGATCTGGATTATGCTATAACCAACTGAACTACCCATCCAGGGCTCAAAATAACTTATTTTTAAGAGACCATTTTTTTACTAGTATGGCAGATGTTAATTGCCTCTACTTTGTGATTTCCCCAAGAAAGTCTATGAAAATTATTAATTCTCTCTTTTTGTGCTGAAATATAAACTCTGTTAGGTACAGAATCAAGTCCATAATATTTATGTGCCTGAGAAATAGCTGTCAAATAGCTGGCACATTGAATACATTAATGTATTCTTTTTTGCATCTCTGGAGATGAGTTTTTCATTTCAACTGTTGTGTTAATTGAACAAATCTTAGCTGTTCTAGATCTGATTGCTGCACCTATTTCCTAAAAATGGCAGTGAACAAGGATAAAACTTACATTTCGGTTCTACTTGGTTGGTATTAACCAAAACTGCAGACTCAACACCAAGGGGAAATTTGAAGTCAGGTGTAACCTTATGATGATGGCTTTAAGTTCATTTTAATGATAACATCTAAAGTTATCATCATCAGCTTATTCTTGATTTCAATGAATATAATGTTTTTTTTGCTTTTAATTAATTGGACTTAATGAGTGTCTAAATCTATGCTCTCCTTCATGATCAATATTTTAGGAATTGGGACTTTCAACACAGTCCAAAAGAGTCCTACAGAGAACGTTACCCTAATCTTGAACCTTCTTTCAACTTGTCCATGGCCTACTCTGGTGTGATTTGAATCTCTCTGAGCCTCTCCATTTGCCTTTTTGTATGTACCTATTTCTTACTGTGAGAGCTCTGACCTGATGCTATAACCTGTCTCTTGCCTCCACCATGTCATAGTATCTAATTATTTGTAGTACATTGTCTATGGCTTCAGCCTCCTTGCACATTTTTATTTTATAAAGAATGATAGTTATGGTTATTTTAATCAAATTTATATATTTGAAGTAATATATTTTATGTTAAATAAAGCTTTAAATAGTATGATATAAATATTAAAAGCTTAGTAATTAATTAAAGTAATGTAAATATAATTATGTAAATTGAACTAACATTGAAAAATAAAATATTTTTTATTTTAAAATATATTTTTTTTGCTTGACTCCAGATCTGGTTAGGCTCAACTACTCTAAAGTCAAAGGTGAATCTGTTAAGTAATAATACAAAATATTTTCAAGTTTTAAGCATTCTTCTAGTAGAAGAACATCTTTTGTCACACATAGTATTTTAGTTCACTGTTTTTTATATATTATATATATACACATACATACATAACACAAATGCACAGTAAAACTGATGTCCAGTTTTTAGTCATTTTACAAAAAATCTAGGAGAATATCTGGGATAAAAGTAGTACAAATACCATATGATCTCACAATTAAAGTGGCACCTAATCAACAAAACAAGCAAGCAAACAAAATATAACCAAAGACATTAAAATTAAAAACAAACTGACAGTGACCAGAGGGGATGGGAGGCGAGAGAGACATAATGAGGAAAAAATAGGAGAAGGTCAATCAAGGAACATGTATAAAGGATGCATGGACAAAGCCAAAGGGGGTAGGTTCAAAGGTTGGAGGCAGGGATGTGTGAGTGGGGGTCTGCAGTGATATGAAAATGGAAGCATCTGTACTTGAACAGCAATAAGCATTTTTTCAAAGTCACTTTTTTCTTATTTAAATTATAGGAATTGTGTTTTTAAAGAAATAAGAAAGGTTTTTCTACTTAACATTCTTTGTAAAAAATTTTAGTTGTTGTTCAAGTATAGTTTTCTGTCTTTTACTCTCATCCCAGCCAACCCCCTCAGTGCTCCCCACCTACCTCCCATTTCTACCCCCCTTAGTTTTTATCTATATGTCCTCTATACTTGTTCCTGAAAACCCTTCTTTTCCCCTGAAATTCCCTCCCCTCTCCCCTCTGGTCACTGTCAGCCTGGTCTCAATTTCAATGTCTTTGGTTGTATTTTGCTTGTTTGTTTGTTTTGTTGATTAGGTTCTTGTTAAAGGTGAGATTATATGGTATTTGTTTTTCACCACCTGGCTTATTTCACTTAGCATAATGCTATCCAGGTCCATTTATGCTGTCGCAAAGGGTAGGAGCTCCTTCTTTCTTTCTGCATGCAAAAAAATAAAACTCGAGCACCAACTCACACCACATACAAAAATAAATTCAAGGTGGATAAAAGATTTAAATATAAGTGGTGACACCATTAAAGTCCTAGAGGAGAACATAGGCAGTGGAAATGTTATACATAATCCAAAATAGTTAAACTTGTTTAAATTCTAAAAAATTGAGTTCATTTGTAAATTTGTGATTTTTAATCATATTATTTTTATTGTTGTTCAATTATAGTTGTCTGCATTTTCCCCCACTGCTGTCCTTTGCCCTGCACACCTGCCACCTCCCACATTTATCCTCTATCCCCATTGTCTTCATCTATGGGTCCTTTATACATGTTCCTTGATCCTTCATTTTCTTTTCCCCATTATCCTCTTCCTCCCTCCCTTGTGGGGACTGTCCGTTTGTTCTTTATTTCCATGTCTCTGATTCTATTTTGCTCACTTGTTTGTTTTATTGATTTGGTTCCACTTATAAGTGAGATCATATGGTATTTGTTTTTTACCACATGGTTTATTTCACTTAGCATGATACTCTCCAGTTCCATCCAAGATGTCAAGAAGGGTAGGAGTCCTTTCTTTCTGCTGCATAGTATTCCACTGTGTAAGTGCACCACAATTTTCTGATCCACTCATTTATTGGTATGTTTTGGACCTCTATGTACTTTCCAGGATAAAAGAGGCTTATGCCAAAACCAGATGTTGGGTGAAGGGTTTTATAGTGACTGTGTATTGGCAAGGTTCCCACATCAAACTATGGTCTAGAAGGTCATTGGATGTCATGGCCAGGGTAGGAGCAGTTGTAAGGGCCTTTCATGTATGACTGAAGTAGTCACAGCTAGTACAACTAATGAAAAGACAAGTCAGGAGACCGGAGGTAGGGACATATTCATTTGAAATCTTGAGAACCCACTCCCATAAACTCATTAAAGTTTGATAATGAAATATACTATGGGTTAATGAGAATAACATAATAAATCCTCACCAAAAATGCAAATATTTGCAAGTCAAATTTAGTACTGTATATCAGGCTAAAGGTTTTACTTGGCTCATAAATGAAGCTAATAGATACTTATGATGGAATTTGATTGAAATACTATTTTCAATTGATCTTGGAATTATCCAAGTACTTCTGTGTGTCAAAGCTCCATGCTACCAGACAGAAATAATAAGCAGTCTTGAAGAGAACCAATTAAACATTCTTAAAGCAAAACCAAATGAAAACTAACTTGAATTAGATGAAAATCAGCATATACTTTCTGATGACCTTGTTCTCAAATATGCAGTAGGAAAACTAAATTAAAACAAGGCCATGCAACACACAGACATGAAGCTAAATCAGTGGTGAAAGAGAAGGGTACTCTGTCAATGAAATAGTCTCTAAGAGACATATAGTTAAAGTAGTACCCAAATGAATGCCATTACTTTTTCCAATATTTTCACCCAAGAAATTCATAAATTCCCACAGCCAAATGGCTTGTCCAGTTATAAAATGATATAGAAGAATCCAAAGGCAGAGTATAGATGTTACACTACTCTTTGAACCAACAAGAAAGAGATTTATTACAATTGATATTAGCAAGTTGAGAAAGGATACTCAGAAAAATTATTTAGAGCAATAAAATATTACTGGATTTTTTCTTTATTTAACAAATAATTATATTGTCAACATTACTATTGAGTCTATTTTTAAAGAAAAATCATTTTAATGACTTTAGCATAAAATTGTACATTAAAAGTATTCATAATTGATGTTTCCAAGGAATGACATTTAGTTGGTAATACAAATTAAGGAATATGAGTATTTTTGGTTGAAATTAAAAATGAAAACTTTGACCAACTGATTAAATCCTACAAAATAGATATAGAGTAAAAAGAGCTATTAATTATTTCAAAACCATCACTTTAAGAAGCAATAATATTTCCAAATTTTGAAGAATTATTTACTATACTTATTTATATTTTTCATTAAAACATAGCATTTAAATCAGTGATGAAAGCTACTTTATTCCTAGCATTAAATTAACGCTTACATTAAGCAAATATGGCAACATGAGGAATAGAATCTAAAATTTTTCCACAAGCCACTAAACATTTGCATTTACAAAAAAACAATGAAAAACAGCTGATAATAAATTTTTTAATTTGTTGTGTTGATATTGGTTAATAAGATCATACAGGGTTTCAAGTGTAATATTTCAAGAGTTAGAAAAAAATGAAAAATTTACTATTATTTATTTATTTTGTTTATTTAGCCAAGGAAAGAAACCTATTTGACTTTTATGCAAGCATTAAAGTATTCATTTAGATCAAGAGGATAAAATGCATATGGAACAGACTTGTTATGTGGGGTGAGGTCAAACTATATGTTATATCTAAAGAAATACGCAAGTGTGAGCTTATGCATATTTTTATCTTTTTGGATAGCCAAACTCAAGTACACCTAAAAAGTGAACTTTTGATACAGCATGTGTTAAGATGGGGAAAAAATCACTTTTTATACCAGCTTTTAAGATACAAGTAAGTCAGAATTAGAAATATCCTGGCTGCTGAACCTGAAAAATGTTGATTGTAACAGTATTATGTGCTTATAGTAACACATCTGGAACTAGATGTATATCACATGTACAATTTACTCTATTACTTAGAGGAATAGATATACGTATTAACAATATTTTAAATTTGTTCTATAATGGAATGCTGACAAATGGCCACTCAAACATGTCCATATCCTAATTCTAAATCTGTGAATGTTACTTACATGGTAAAGGGGATCTTGGATGTGTGATTAAGTTAAAGATCAAGTGTAATGGTGATTTAGCATACCAGATTATCCAGGGGTACTAAATTTTATCAAGGGTCTTTATTAGAGAGATGCAGGAGAAATAGAGGAGGAGATATGACAAGGGAAGCAGGCAAAAGGCTGAAATAATTCAATGAAGAGGCCAAGAACCAAAGAATGCAGATAGCTTCTAAAAGCTGAAAAATGCAAGAAAACAAGCTCTCCCCTTGTGCTTGCTTCCAGAAGGAATGGAGGCCACATTCTTTGATTTCAAATTTTTATTTATTTAGTTAATTATTTTTAGAGCAAGGGGAAGGTGGCAGTAAAAGAGAGGAAAAGACTTATCAACCTGAAAGAGAAACATCATTCTGTTGCTTCCCCACATGTCCAGACCAGGGAGTGAACCATAGTGTAGGTATGTGCCTTGCTGGGAAATGAACCCACAATCTTTTGGTGCATGCTCTACCCAACTGCAATACCTGGCCAGGCTTGGTTTCAGATCTCTGGCTCCAGAACTTTAAGAAACACTTATTGAACATACAGTTAAATATTATGCATGATATTCCACCATCCAACTGCATCCTGATTTATAAAATAATTTAAAATTTAGGTTGTTTCCAAAATTTTGCTTCATAAAAATTCTGTGAGAAATAATATCAATAACTGATGATAGACTTTTTGAAAAGCAATTTCTAGATCAAAAGGCATAAACATTTTTCAAGCAAAATATATGTTGGCAAATTGTTTTTAAAGGAGATTGGACCTCTCAGGTCATGTTATTACATTATCATCAGCACTGAGTACTAGTTTTGATTTTGTCTAACAATTTCTTAAGTGAAAAAAATGGTATTTTTAAATTCACTTTTGGTAAAGCTTTTTTTTATCACTTGTACATTAATTTTAGGTATGTTTCTTTTGCAAATGATCTGTCTATTCACCATTTTTCAAGTAGTTTTTACAATAATTTCTAAGAATTAAAAATGCTATTGAGGTATTATTGGCATACACCATATTAGTTCAAGTATACAACATAGTAATTTGATGTTTTGATACATTATGCAATAATCACTACAATAAGTCTAGTTAACATCCATCACCATACATAGTTCCAGGTTTTTTTCTTGTGATGAAAACAATTGAGATATACTCTTTTAACAACTTTTCAGATATGCAAACACTATTATTAACTATAGTTGCCATGCTGCACATGATCTCCCCATGACTAAAACTTTATACATTTTTACAGCTATTTTGCCCACCTCCAAACCCCTTCTCTGGCAACCATCAACCTATTATTGATGAACAATTAAGTTTGTTCCCATATTTTGGCTATTGAAAATAATGCTGCAATGAACATTAGGAATCATGTACCTACTTGAATTATGTTTTCACTTTATTCAGATAAATACTCATACGTGGAATTGCTGGATTGATATGGTAGTTCTATTTTTTTGAGGAGCCCATATACTCTTTTCCACTGTACTTGCACTGAGCCATGTATACTCCAACCAACAGTGCACAGGACTTTCTTTTTCCCCCTCACTTTAGCAAAGTGTTATTTCTAGTTTGTTTGCTTGTTTATTATAAAGAAACATTTATTTTTATTTTTATTTTTTTAGGTTATCACTTTAAAAAATTATTTATTTATTTAGAGAAAGTGGAAGGGAGGAAGAAAGAGGGAGAGAAACATCAATGTGTGATTGCCTGTCATGTGCCCCCATCTGGGGACCTGGCCTGCAACTCAGGCATGTGCCCTTGACTGGGAGTCAAAGGGTGACCCTAGGGTTTTCAGGTTGGCACTCAGTTCACTGAGCCACACCAACCAGGATGATTATCTTTTTTTTTATTGTTGTTCAATTACAGTTGGCTCCATTTTTTCACCATTACTCTCCCCTGCTGTACCCACCCCCAACTTCTACATTCAGTACTGCCCCCTACATTGTCTTTGTCTATGGGTCTTTTATATCCTTTATACATGTTCCTTGATGATCCTTCTCCTTCTTTTTTTAATAATAGCCATTCTAACAGGTGTGAGGTGATATGTCATTGGTTTTGATTTGCATTTTCCTGATAATTAGTGATGTTGAATATCCTCTCATGTACCTCTTGGCCATCTATCTGTCCTCTTTGGAAAATGTCTATTCAGTACACCTAGTCATTTTTTTAAATATTTTATTTATTTATTTTTTAGAGGGAAGGAGAGGAGAGAAATATCAACGTATGGTTGCCTCTCGAGCATCCCCTGATGGGGACTGGCCTGCAACCCAGGCATGTGCCCTGACTGGGAATCTAACCGCGATTGTCTGGTTCGCAGGCCCATGCTCAATCCACTGAGATACACCAGCCAGGGTCACCTATCCATTTTTTTAATCCAATTGTTTATTGCTATTAAACTTTATGTAACAGTTTTTATATAATAAATATATTTTTTAAAATTATTACTAACCTCTTTCCAAATTTAACCTTGTTTTGGTACTTGAATATCAAAAATCCTTTAAATACTAAGTGATCAAGTCCTACACCATTTCTTTGTGAGTACATACTAAAAACACATAGAATATTTTCTATACAGAGAGCAGGTAGAGTCCAATATCATCATCTTAATTCGTAAATTCTCTAAAGCTAATTTTGAAATGTATTGAGTAATTGAGATATATTGATACTATAATTTTATATTTCTAAGTAGCCATTTTCCTTAACATCAATTTTTATCTAATTCTCTTATATTCGGTTATAATATGTGACACAAGTATCAATTCTTTTTTATTGTACTTTTGCAATGTAACATAAATTTGATAGAGAATATTCTTCCTTACTATTCAACTGTTCAAATAAGTTATTTGCTATTCTAGAATATTTTTATCCCTGAGAAATGTTAGAATTTATATTACCTTACATACACACAAAAATTTTTATTGAGACTTTGTACTGGAACTTATAACTTAGATAAGTTACAATGTTATACCTTCAAGGTTTCCAAAAGAAATATATGTGTCTTTCCATTTACTCAAATATACTTTAATTACACAGTAAAACTTTTATCATAATAAAAGTAAGATGTAGTCATTTCTTATCAGGAATATTTCTAGTATTTGTTTATTATTTGTTTTATTTCTCTCTGAGGGATTTTTTTTGTTTTACTAATTAAATGTTAATAACTTGTATAGAGAAAATTCTTTGATTTTTCAAAATAAGAACTCAGTTATTTTGCTTAATTTTTAAAATAAATCTGATTTTCCAAGGATTTCTGAGTATATAATTATTTTATTTCAAACAGTGATACTACTTTTCCTCTATTATTTAGCCATTTTTGTCTTGTAATTGTGGAATCTAATCCATTTATATGTATAGTAGTTACTGATAGAGATAGGCTTATTGCCATTTGTTAATTGTTTTCTGTGTGTGCTATAACTACTTTTTACTCTTTTCTTCTCTTGCTGCCTTCTTTATGTGTTACTGATTATTTTTGTAGTGACAAGCTTTGATTGGTTTCTCATTTTCTTTTGTATATCTTTTATAGAATTTTTGTGGTTACCATGGGGATTACATAAAACACCTTATAGTTATATCAGTCTATTTTAAAATGATAACGTCAGATGCACAAAAAGTGATACTTCTTCATATCTCTCTCAGTTTATGTTACCAATATCCCACTTACATTTTTAATATTTTGTATTCATTTACATAATTTTATAATTATAGTTCATATATGCCTTCATTTTTTATATTCAATAGGTAAATTTAAGGTTACTTATATACTACCAATAAATATTACAGGAATCTCTATTAGTCTATATGTTTATGTTTTCCAGAAAGCTTAATATTTTTATATACATTCATGTTGCTGTCTAATACCCTTTGGTTTTACATTGAAGGACTACCTTTGGAAATTCTTTTAAGCCAGATCTAGTCAGTGTAAGCCTGTTGGGTTTTTGTGTTTGTTTGTTTTAATCTGGAAAGGTCTTTAGCTTTCATTATTGAAGGGCAGTTTTGCTAGACATGGTATTTTTGGTTGGCAACTTTTTCCTTTAAATGCTTGGAATGTATTTTTGTTTATATCCTTTTTATGCAGTGTTTTACTGGTTTTACTTAGTTGTCCATATGTGTTCTCTTGGAGTTCATTAAGCTTCTTTAAGATAGTATTCTGAATTATTTTTTTACATTATTCAGAGGTCTTCCATTTTTTGTAGTATCAATTTTTGGAGATTTTTTTCCCTTTGAGTGGGCTGTGTTTTCTTGTTTCTTTATGTGCCTCATTTTTTGTTGTTGTGATTTATGCATTTGAAAAAACAGCAACCTTTTCCTTCACAGATTGGCTTTGTGCAGGGGGAGATCTTCAAAAATCAGCCTGCTGAGAGATTCTATGGGCCTCTGAAACATTTTATGAGGATGTATTCTCTCTGGGTTTGTGTGTGTAATTTCTCAATCAGATAAATTTGCTGGTTTCTTTTTCAGGATCTTGGAGTCCCGCTCTCTGTTGTCTTTTCATTTTAGTACAGGTTTACTGTCTGCCACAAACCACTGAGATATTTTGCTCTCTGTGTACTCCGGGAATACAAAGTGTGTCAGTGTCATGAGTGTGCCAAGTCAGGTGAGGCAGAAATCTCCACAAAGATGGAATATCTGACTCATGTTCCACTCTTCTTTTTTATCCCTCAAGTGAGAAACCATGAGTCCAACATTTTCTCCCAGTCACTGTGAGCTGTTCCAGTTTCTGTCTGCAGCAATACAAATTCTTTCGCATTGCCAGGAGCCGCTGAGCTCTCTTGTTTTCTGTCCTACTTCGGCATCCGAAGTATGCCAGTTCCACCTGTGCTCTGAGTCAGGCAAAATAAAAACCACTCCCTTAGATAACCCCCCAAAACCAGAGTTTTAGACATGTGTTTCACTTTTCTCTTTCTCTTCCAAGGATGAAGCCATTTATGTGCAATTTTCTTCCCCCAAATGATCTGTACCAGCCTGAGGAGAAGCTGATGGGTTGAGATCAAATGTATTTTCCTATTTGTTTCAATGCACCTGCTTTTGGCTTTGAGTTTGCCTGGGTATTGAAACTTTCAAACTGGTTTCTCAAGTTCTCAGAAAGTCTTTTCATATTAAATATTGCTGTTAAGTCAATATCTGTGTGGGTGAACAACATGTGGGGCTTCCTCTTCTACTATCTTGCTGATATATTAGTGACCTTGATTTTTAATTCAACTTCCTGTCAATTTCATATTAGTGGAACTATCTCCTGGACTAGAACCATAGGCTGGTTACAAGATGAAACATTTAGTGTTTGTGATTTTCCCCCTATAATACATATTTTTATGGGAATCTTGGGCAGGTCAAAGCGGTTATTGCTAGACAAATGTCATGTCAACCTATACATCAAGAACTGAAAATATATATTATTAATTTAAACACTGTATTAGAAAGTCTTTCATTTATCTCTTGTATACACCCATTTTAATGAAGATTTTAAGAAAATTTGGTCTACTCCCAGCCAAGAATGGGCATTCAAATTTTTACCATGCATCCAGTGGATAATGATTCATTGCTAGTTAATCTATATTCTGCTTAACAGCCAGGTTTTTATGTAAAATTTTGTGTTAAGAAATAAAGACTACAGAAAATCAAATGGAACTGGTGTATGTAGTGTATCCATAAGACCATGCAGTGCTTTGGATTGCAAAGATNTGGGAATCTTGGGCAGGTCAAAGCGATTATTGCTAGACAAATGTCATGTCAACCTATACATCAAGAACTGAAAATATATATTATTAATTTAAACACTGTATTAGAAAATCTTTCATTTATCTCTTGTATACACCCATTTTAATGAAGATTTTAAGAAAATTTGGTCTACTCCCAGCCAAGAATGGGCATTCAAATTTTTACCATGCATCCAGTGGATAATGATTCATTGCTAGTTAATCTATATTCTGCTTAACAGCCAGGTTTTTATGTAAAATTTTGTGTTAAGAAATAAAGACTACAGAAAATCAAATGGAACTGGTGTATGTAGTGTATCCATAAGACCATGCAGTGCTTTGGATTGCAAAGATTTAAAATAACTTGATGATTTATATGCTGAAAGTAAACAGAGAAGTCATAAATGTAATGAAGTACAGAATAATAAAAGACAAAAATAAAAATAGGTTTATTTACTAGTCTGGTTTAACTATATATATATATATATATAAACTCAAACTATCAGTGTATTTTAATAAGTATAAGGTTTTGTGACTGCCAAATTGCATGTGGCCAGTGGCTCAGCTGGTATATAGGCCAGGCAAGGCAAGGCAAGGCTAGTCTGGGCTCCAGGCTTCTGGCCTGACTCCGTATGTCACTATGTTTTTTCATCTGGGGCTCAGGACAATGTGTCAGTGACTTCCTAAGATATGTTCTTCTCAATGGTAGATTATAGCAGTATAAGAGCCCAAGCCAAACACTATAAATTATTCAAATCATGACAGCCATGCCTGTTGCTAATGTTTTATTGGCCAAATTGAGTCATAAGGCCACCCCGAGGTTAGTGGGGTGACAAAATCTACTCTGCCCATATTAATAAAAGGGGTATGAAGGCATGTGACAAAAACCCTTAGTGTAATATAAAAAGGGTAAAGTTTGTGGAGAAAATATTCAGTGTATTATTAGAAGAAGGAGGGAAGAAAAGATATTATAAAGTGATAATATGGAACAAATACATATGATGGATTTCTCATTCATATAACTCCTGAATGTACTTCTTATAAATTTATATGTCAAATTCATCCTGAAGCTTTCCTATAAGAATTTAAATAGATTTCTAGTCTTTTGAAATAGATTTTTAATTTGATTTATAGTCTTTGAAACCAAAAGATTACTAAACAAGAGAGACATTTAATCTTAACTAATTTTGAATGGAATATATGTTAGATAAAAATTATATTAACTCTTGGCTAAATTTACACATAAAATGTACAAAGTGTATCATGAGTTGATCACATAGTCTTTTACATTGCCTTAAATATTATTTTTGGTGTATTTTTTATGGTAACTCAGTATTATTTTTCAGTTATTATGGAATTTTTTGGTTTAATAAGTCTCTTTTTAAAAGATGTCCCTCCTGCCGACTTCACTTTCACAACATTCTCTGTGTGAAGAAGGAGTGCTTTACTTGTAAAATATTTTGAATAAATTTCAAGAACTTTTTACCAATATTTATTATGTTTGAGAAAGTCAGTAATGAAGAAAAATAACCAAAATCTTCAATCCATTTATTTTCTTTCCTTACAAAGAAAAAACAATATTTGAGATTCTTATTGAGTGCTTTTCAATAATAGTGAGACATAAATACAAAAAGTGACTTAAAAAAAGTTTTAAACTTTTAAATGCCTTCCTGGGAAACTATAAAGGCAAATTTGAGGAGATTTGACCTGAGGATACAATGACTTAAAACTGAAAATTTAAAAATCAATCAGCTTTATGAGGCAACTTCTATGAAATCTTAGATGTGGCAATTTCTAAAATAAAAAAGCTTAATATTTGTGTTCAATTTTTATTGGTTTTTCTAAACTCCCAAAATAAAAGCTATAAAGAGAATATAAAAACCAAAAAGGTGAAGAGCACAGAATATCAATACAGTAATTTCTTGCATTTTTATTATTCCTTCAGTACTCCAAGTGCTTTTAAAGCAATATTTAAACATTATATCACCTTGAGAAAGACTATTGAGCTAGTCATTAAAATTTAATTTTTTGTTATGGACTCTATAAGAAATCTTGACTAAAATTCACCCATAACTTTATAAAAGTAATCCCACTGAACATTGTGTATTGTCATAGACTGTATTGCTTAAATATTCTCTATGAGGAGATAAAGTAAAAAAAGTGAAATAATAAAAAATAGAGTACTGCTGCATTTTTTACAAAGTTCTTCCATAAACACTGAGTTCCATGAACATATTTAATAATTCAGTAACTGAAGTGACAAACTTCTGCATGATTTAGCTTTATAGCTATTATCCAATTTTCTTTAAAATAGAAGTTATTAGTTTTTCAGAGATTGGAAAACTGTGAGAATTTGGTAAAAAATAAAGAAACTTCTTCCAAGAAGAACAAAACTTATGCATTTATACACAACCTGCTATATGCAATTTAGGGAAGTAAAGAACTTCTGAAACATGTCCAATTACCCAATAAGTCCTTAAACCCCAGTTCAATATCCCAGCAAGTTAAGGCTAGCCTAATTTCTTCTTTGCCTTTACACTTCTTTCCTTGGTCAAAAATATTAGTTCTTGTGGAATAAAATTAATGAGCTATATTTTCTATAAAGTAACAACTGTAACTAGGCTAGTTAGAAATTTGTATATACCTATTGGGAAAGTTAGGGTAAATATTTAAATCTCTTTTTTAATGGATATAATCTTTAACTCATTTCAATGTGGAGATTAAGTAAATTATGTATAATACTATATAATTTACAGTATTTTTAATCCTTATAGTATAATGGTTAGGTATTTAAGGTACATATTACCATTAAGAAATTAGGAAAGGAAGAATCAAGAATCAAAATGTTCTGCCATGGGAGAGTAGCTCAGTTTGTTAGAGCTACTGATAAGCCAAAGTTGCAGATTCTATTTCTGGTCAGGGCACATACAAGAGTCAATCAATGAGTTCATACATAAATAAATGGAACAACAAATTGATGTCTCTCTCTCTCTCTCAAAAAAATTAATAAATAATTTTTTTTAAAGAATTGCCAGGTTAAATAACTTATCTAAGGTGATTCAAATAGTATTCTTTAGAACATAACTAAAGCTCTGCTCTCTTATTCAGGCTGTAATAGAATAAATTTAAATGAATGAATAATGCAATAGTCTTTTGAACTCACTGCACATGCTGTCCTATTTCTTGAAAGTCTCTTTTAGAAACATGCATTTCTTGATTTATTTGCAGGTATTGGGTGGCTGTGTGCTCTGTGCCTGTGTGCTTTAGATGCTGTTCACAGTTGAGAGTACGGTCCCTATTCTAATGGAGCTTGTGGTTGGTCGTGGGGTGTAGCATCAATGTATTTGTCCACTAGGACTCATTTAAAGCCAACATATCAGAAAAATTAATGTATTTGAGTTACAAACTGAGATTTTACTTGTCATCAAAACTATACAATCATTTCAGTTGTGATGATAGTTTGACTATAGATGAAAAATAATGTACTTAGTAGAAAAATGCTTTCTATATAGCTTTTCTGTAATGGTGATGAGATACACAAATGCTTCCATATTCTATTATCAGTTATTTGAGGTAGGGCTGTCTCAGTGTTTGGGCTGTAATCAAATGAAGTCAATGGGCACATTCAAGAATGTATAAAATTTGAAACATTAATTGTGTTAAACTGCCTGGAACTTGTTCAAATATCATGAGATTTCATAATGACTTATTGCATAGATGGACTGATTAAATATTGTCCAGGTTTAAAAACTCTACCATTGAAAATTTGAAACTGCTTAGGGGCTTGCTTAGTATGTATTTTGTAAGATGGAGGAGAGAGGTGGCAATAAGGTCTGTGTACTGGATCTGTGTTCTAGCAGATCTATAAACCAGGACACCAAGAGTTTTTGCAGATGCAATTCATCGTTAAAGGCAGTCATGTCAAGTTCTGATGGAAGAATGAATGTCTTAATATATCTCTTCCAGAAAATTTCAAAGTGCTGAAGGATAAAGTCTAAATTAATTATTGACTATGTCAATATACCTGGGTTACCTTTAGTTGACAAAAGTTGAAATTTTTTTCTTAAAAAGACTATGAGCCATTGTTATTTACTCTTGCATACCTACAAGAATAAAATCTTACAAAGCAAGTTTATGCTGAAAAAACATATATGCTCTTCACAATCAAATTAAAATTCTATGAGTCTAGAGTTAAGAAATCTTCTTAGTTTTATTTCAAATGCCTTAACCAGTTGAAATTCTTTAAGTACTCTCCAGTTCTTCTTTTTGAAATGATGGTTCTGGCTTTTAATGAGAAATCTATATTCTTTCTTAAGTAGGAAACACAATGTTCCTGGTTTAGTTGTTTTCCAAGGAAGTAGATGCTCTTATGTGTAGTGAAGACATAGACCGTGGCAAATTTATTTTAAGCATGCCAGGCAGAAATCTGTTTTATAGCAAAACAGGCTTCCCTTGAATTTACTAAGGCATACTCTTCAAGTGATAAGATGTTTTATGGAAATACAATCTAAATATCCCAATCACAAGTTACTCTTTCATATATTATTCTAAGAAAACCACTTAAGCATTCATCCCCACAGCTGTTGAAAGTCTGTCATCACTCCCCCCATATACCTGAGACCAGGGGGTCGTGATTATCTATCAGGATTGCTCAGAGTTCACCTTGCCTCATCTGTTCTTTCCTCTTATATGCTGCTAGAGTCTGCTTGGTTTCCTCCACAGTGCTTCTAAAGGTAATTATATCCATGTACACTTTATTTTTCAAGGCATCAGTACAAAATGTTTGTTACTTAATGAAATTGATATTGTAGGCAGTTCGGAAGACATGAGTAGAGTAGGAATAATAGGCCAGGTATATAAGGTCACCAAGAGCAGAAAGTGCCAGGTGCCTAACAACAGGCAAAACTGGAAACATATTACAGGGTGGGACCCTCCCCTCCATCCCAGGTAACCTTTTCTTCCCTAGAATATCACTAGTCATGCATTTTAGACCCTCCTTTGACCTTTCCTCCCCTGACCTGTTGCTAGTCACAAAGTGTACCCTTTTAGGGGAGGCAAGGGGGCAAGAGGATAGCTTAATATGACTTCCATACAAGCCCTTGAATAACCATTCCCTTAAGCAGTAAGCTCTCAAGACAATGAGGTTCTGGTCAAAATCAAAATAATCTTAGGAGTAAAGCCTCAGGTCTGTTGAATTTTGGTCAAACTAGTGATAACATCTAAGATTCAGTCAGTCGTGTTTCAGCTTCAGGCCCAGAAAAGCTGCCAAGGCCAGACAGGGTGCTGCCATAGCTGAATCAGGACCAAATGTGATGGTTCTGAATGATCTCCTGGCCTAGCATGAACCAGTCATTGGAGACCATAACCTTGAGAAGACAAACGTGGAAAATTGATGAATATTCTATTAACACCTCCCCCGAAACCTCAGGAAAAAAGCCCGTCAGAGAAAGAACCCACTACGGCTCTCTTTCTCTGGAGCACACCTACACCTTTCCCCACCCACTTTTTCCCCTGTGTGCGCTCTCTGAAGCACTCAGATGCCTTTGCCCTTCTCCTTCTTCCAGGTGTGTTTTTCTTGCCTTTCTTTCTCCTGCATTTCAAAGGCCTTTCTTTCACTTCTCCAACTTGATTCCTAACTCCACACAGACCAGCTTGGCTCACTTCTTCCATAGCTCACTCCTTCTACCTCTGTGATTTTATAAATAAACTTTTGCTTGTATTTGAGTCTTAGCTGTGAATTCTTTCTTAGCCAAAAGTCAAAGGCTGAGGTCTAACATTTGGTGCTATCAACAAGACAATTTAAACTTGAACAGATGCTCTATTCTTATAGAGCCCATTCCTAGACATGTCTATCCACAGTCTAGTCCTAAAAACAGCTACTGGAACTCAGTCTCCTAACAGCTAGTTCTCTCTTCATTTACTCTCTTTTCCTGAGGTCTGAGTTACTGACAATTGACTCCAATGGTATTCTAAGTTAAACTTCATTTTACTTAGACCGTGTAATTAACACATATATTCTTTTGTATTTATATTTATTATGTGGTCAGTTATTTCATAATGTTCATGTGTGCTAGAAAAGAATGCATTTTTTGTATAGTACAGAGTTGTAGTTAAAGTTGATTGTTGATTAACTCTTATTTTAGTCCTCTGTGTCTTAATTGATGTTTTAGGTTTTTCTGATCCATACATTGCTGAAAGAGCGAGGTTAAAAATCCCTCAGGATGAATGTGGATCACTCAGTCTTTCCTTCTACTTCTATTGAGTTTTCCATGCATGATTGTAAGCAATGTTATAAAGTTTTGTTCTTGTCCAAAGTCTGTGTGTCCAATGCATGTCTAGAAAAGCCAACACTCAAAATGTTCGAGTTCAGAATAAGGAAAGACTTATTTATCAAGAAGACAACATTCAAGAAGAGACACCTAATCCTCAAATCGACCTTAAGAAAGTAAAGAGTTCAGGTTTCTTTTACATCAAGGGAAGGCAAAATGTGAAGAAATGGTTTTGTAAATAAAAACTGAATCCCCAAGCAAAATTTTTCTAATAATTAGCATGTCTAAAGCAGGAGCTATTAGCCTGAAGGCCAAGGGAACAATGGCAGACTTCAACAAGATGAAGTCAGACAAAGCATTTGACTGTTAAATATTATAGATATTTGCAGTTGAGATATCTGTTCAGTAAGTGGGGATTTTTCCTGATAGTTTCTCCTTTTTCATTAACATTGCACTTTAAATCCTATTTTTTCTGATATTAAAAGTATGACACCCAATTGCTATTGGGTAACCTTGTGAAATACAGCTTTTCAACAATTCAGCATAATTTGTTTTCAACGTGTTTTTATGTAAAGGATAAAAGTAGTGTTTGAAAAAATTATTTAGTGCTTGTCTTTTAGTAGGTGAAGTAAATATGTTTACTTTTGTTACTAGTATGTTTGGATATATTTCAGTCATAGTTGGGATGCAGGTTTATACCAAGTAGGTGATTTAGCTCCTGTGAGTGTTGTTAGGTATCCAGTTACATAACCCAAATATACTGCAATCAGCATGTGGCATTTTGATTTTCAGTGATTGAAGCTAGGATGTTTAAATCATAGTAAAGCTGAAGTCTGTCATTCTCCTGCTGGATATGAAAGTCAGTCCATGCAACACGATTCATTTCTGCCATCATCCTGATTACACAGCATGTGACCTTACAAGGGACCCACCTTTAGAATGAAGCCAACTATGGATGGTTGAACTGAGAAATAAAAGGAAACTGGGTCTTTGATTTGATTTGTGGTAGGGTCACTGAATCTACCTGCTCAGAAGTTCATTTTACTCAAGACTTTCCAGTTATTTGACACAGAAAATTCCCTTCTTTATGAAATAGATTGACTGGGATGTCTGTTTCTTGCAACCTAAGAGTTGTAATAATTAGATATAACACTGTTTCTTACAATTTTTTGTTTATTCTTTACTTGCATTCCACTCTTGGGTAAACATTTCTTCATGTTGAAATACTTGCTTTGTGGAGGATCCTGAACATAAAATATATCTGTGAAATAAATACTTTTATTTGTATTATTTGTGAAAAGTGATTTTGCCCTCATAAAGAGATTGCCAGTTACTTTCCTTCATTCTGCACACAAATAAAACTGTTTTTCTGGCAAATAGTTTCTGATGAGAAGTTTTCTGTAGGTCTAGCTGTCATCCAGTTGTAGACATTCTTCATTTTCCCTTTTGTAATTTTTAGGGTTTTTTCTCTACCCTTGTTATTTGGTATTTTCACTGGACTATATTTAGATGTGTCTTCATCTTTATTTCCTACATCATAGAGCGCACTTTCAATTTGAAATCTCTATTTTTGTGCTATTCTCAGCCATTATCTTGTCACATACCAATTCTCCAACAGTTCCTCTTTTTTCTACTACTAGAAATTAAATTAACTTAGACATATGTTCCAGAGTCTTGAGCTATTATCATCTTCTATCATTTATACTTTTATGTTCTTGTATCTATCTCTTTACGTGACTTTACGGACAAAATCTTGAGTGCTATATTTCAAAGCCTACCTCTTTCTTTCAGTATATTCCATCTACTCTGTATCATAGATACTAGCCATGTGGGCTTATTTAAACAAATTTATATTAATTCTAATTAAATAAAGTTAAAATGTTAGTTTCTCAGACACAGCACCTATATTTTAATTGCTCAATAGCTAGAAGTGGCTCGTGGCAGCAATACTGGACTGTGCAGATACAGAATTTGAATCTTTCCATAATCACAGAAAGTTCCACTGGATAAGTCTAGAGGGGATTTCTCGTACTGATTCTTTAAACTCGATTTAAAAAGTTTATATGCTATTTTCTCACTGATTGTCTACCATAAACATCTGTCTGACAAATTGCTGCTGAGGTTTTCTCATAATGACTCATTGTATATGTTTTTTCTTTATTTGATGATTTAAATGTATCTTAGAGCTATTATTTCAAAGCTATTATTTTCACATTGCTGTAATTATTGTTTGTTGACTCTAGTTTCTAGGGTTGTTTTGTTTTTCAGGTGCTTTGTAGTGTTTACTTGCTCATTCATCAGAAGGCCTAATTTTGGTTTGTCCTGTTTGTTTTTCTCGGTTTGTTCTGTTTGTTTTTCTCTCCCTGATCTTCTTATTGTATTTTTCCCAACTTGCCCAATCTCCAGCTCAGTGAAGAAGCTGGTCACATATAAGATTCTTGGCATATGTTATAGTGACACTGGGGATATCTCATAAACCACTCATGCAAACAGTAATAGAGTTTGGAATATATCTTGTTTGGGTGGCTGTCTTTACTCCACTTGCCAAAATAAGTTCATGGGTCATAGCACAGGGAACAACTATAGTTATGCTCAACGTCTTTCCATGGGTGGGGAGCATTAATTTCACATTGTGACCATGGTTCTTTCTTCTCCGGATCATTTAGTAGGTAGCTTTTGGGCCTCAGTTACTCTAGGCAGACACCAAAGAACTGTCAGTATCTACCTTTTTATGAATTTGATATCAAACAGTTCTGAGGCTTTATGCCTACTTTCTAATTTCTAACCTATCGTGATTTAGTCTTCTTATTTTTTAGCATAGGCATATATCTTTAATTTCCAAATATTTTCTATTGCTATCATTTAGGAAGAAGAGGTGCATTTGAACATGTAAGCTTAAGATAATTTTGAACAGTAACTTTATGTCTTTCTCTTGTGAAATCTATTATTTTCTGATACTTTCTGTTTCTAATTTTTTTCTATTTCAAACCACTTTTAATTTCTTGATCTCAACATATTTTAGAATACCTATGTTCTAAAACAAATACATTAGAGATGAGAATATTACTATTCACATTTTAAAAATATTTTCAAATGTCTATAAAATAGCTAGATTTTTATGTGTGCTAAGACAGCTTACATTTCCTATCTACTTCTATGTTAATTCTGTTGTGTTTTATTGTTTTGACTGAAATATTATAAGAGACTCTCATAGAGATGTAGTTAGAAAGAGTAGGAATATTTTATTCTTTTTTTCAAATAATGGTAACACTATTCTTTGATAATTTTATTACCAAACAAAACTCAAATGGTAGTTTTTTAAAAGTTGCTTGCCACATTCAATATGAAAGAATAGCAACCAATTTTTCATAGTGTGTTAAATTAAAATTCTTCACCTAACTGCCATTTTGAACAGATCTTTTCTTCATACATGATTGTTAACATTCATTGATCCATTGGGACCATTTTCTTCTTTTCGTTTTACACTTTCCTGATGTACTGGTTAGACATGAGTCTTTTACTTTGAGAGGCCTTTGATGATTGACTGCTTAGTGCTATTGCTTAGTTTTATGTGAGTTGGAAAGAAAAGGTCATTAAAATGTTCTTTCTGAGCTACAGTCGGTGGACTACAACAGCAGACAGAAATTTAGATTTTTAAACAATCCAGGGGGTGAATGAGGAATTGTTCTTTCGAAGGTGTACCTACTACATCTTTTCTGTTGGTAACTAGAAAAAAGAAATTCAACCTATGTAAAGTAACTGTATTTGAGGTTCAATCACATGTAGGTAATAATAGTAATAGTAATAATAATAATAATAATAATCTACTCCAAATATTATATTGAAAATACAGACTAATACTTATAATATTTTATAGTGAAATACAGTTATGTCATAAAAGCATAGTAGCCAAAGGCTTCCCAGATGTTTTTGGCTAACAATCGAAGATAACTGTCTTTTAAAAAAATACTTTTTTTTCTTTCCCAAACATGTTAACATTTGCAAATCATAAATACATTTTAACCTGAAAAGTGAAAATTAAACCAAAATACGCCAAAGCAATGTCTTTATCTTTAGAAAACACTTATATATATATATATATATACATATATATATATACATATATACATACATATACAATTGTGTGTATATATATATATATATATATATATATATATATATATACAATTGAGATAGTTTTGCTCTTACAAAGGTTTCAGCCATGTTCTAACATAATGATTCTGTGGATCACACAAATCTTTTAAGAATATGATCAAATCCATTTCCCTTCAAAATTACCTTAAATATTATTTGTAAAAAACTTATAGACATTGTTGTTCTGAATCTCAGCTATCAGATAAAAAGATAGGCTCCAGTTTAAAAATTACTGTGTTCAAAATGGAGAAAAGTATTATACCAAGGAGAACATAAGAAAAATGATCTTACCTTGTGTATTAGATCAACTCCTTTTAAATGATGATGACCACTATTTTAAAGCACAAGAAAGGATGGCAATACAAGGCCTTGAAATGACTTTAGAATTATTCAATTCCAGATTTTTAAATGTTTACTAGATCTTTATAAATCTGAAATGCATCCACTTATTATATTTATTAAGCATTGTGATTTACTAATATTTTCTGGATTTATGAGGTAAAAGAAATTGGCTGTAATAGCAACAAATTAGAGCCTAGATGAATACATCATTGTCCATCGTCTATATCATATATGACAACACATCAGAATGACATATTCTATACTGTATTTTTAAATATGCCACATTAGAACTGTACAGGTGACAGAAAGAAATAAAATTACATGCATGAAGTCAGAATAAAGTGAATAAAAAGTGGGACACAAGATGAGGTAAAAAATTAATTTCAGTATTCTGTTGAACAAATAATGGCTAACAATAACAGAATGTCAAAAATTGAAGGGAACCTTGACTCACAAAACACACACTGTGTCTCCTTTGGATTTTGTCTTCTTCATCGCTGTATCCTCCACTCTTAGCTTGGCCTTGAGTTGATATCAAAAAATTAATTGAATGAATAAATACCAAAATAAAGAGATGTTTTTATTGCAATAAGCAATAAAAAACACTAAAAAACTTTTAATGAGGAAAACAAAAAGTTGAAAAATAGTTTAAAATGAAAAAATACAGACACCTCTGAGTGACAGACCTCAGATTACAAATGCAGATCCTTTTGGTTCCAACTTACCCTTTCCAGTCCCACTGGAGGCTTGTTCCTCACCCCGAGTCCAAGTTACTGTGCCCTCCCATTGACCTTGAGCCCCCATTCCTAATTGCCTAGTTTACTGAGTGTTTCTGACTAACTTCTGGGTATTTTTTTGCTGTGATTATTAAAATATTAACAGATAGTTTCCTACAATAAGGCTTAAGATCCTTAAGCAAAATTAAGGATCCAAAATTAAGGATTTTGGATAAAAAATGACAATATGCAGATAAATATATTAATTAGAGTAAACAATGCATAAAACTATGAAAGAAAATGTGGAAGCACCAAGAAGAAATTGAAGAACAACTGTATTTTTAAGAAATGACCTTTATTAAACTTAAAGCTTGTTTGGCATTCATCAATAAATGTCTCACAAAAGAAAAAAAAATGAAGGGAAGATTCCTTAAATAGTGTTTCATCTTGTTAAAAGATAAACTGAGGTATATTAAAAGTTTTAAGAGTTTATTTGAGCAAAAAATAATTTGAGTCAAGTAGCTCTAAACAGGAAGGGATTAGGAACTCTCCATTGACAAGAGAGAAAGGAGAGAGTTTTATAATGAAAAGGCAGAAGCATAGGGAATCATTGATTGGCTATAGCTTAAAATGTAGTTGGCTATTTGAGATGGCTAGTCCTTGGCTTTTAATTTTGTAACCTTGAGGCCTTTACAAGTTTAGATTTTGATTTGTTTACATAGGTTGCCATGGGGGTAGAGCAATTATGGTCTAATGCTCCTTGTTTAACTAACTTAATAATCTTAAATAAAAAGTTGCCATATGAGAACTGAGCTTATAATGCTTTTTAAAAGTTTTATATTTACAGAAAGATTGAGCAGATAGTACAGCATTAAGGATATCTTCTTCTCACAGCTTCCTTATTATCAACACCTTGCATTAGTGTGGTATACTTGTTATAGTTAATGAACCAATACTGACACATTATTATCGACTAAAGTTCATATTTTACATTAAAGTTATTTCTGTGTTATATAGTTCTATTGGTTTTGACAAATATAAAATGTCAGTTATCCACCATGACAGTAGCATACAGCATATTTCCTGAGCTTCAACTGCTCATCCTTCTTCCCCCCCACATACCACCCAACCGTGGAGACCACTGATCTTTTACCACTTTCATAGTTCAACCTTTTTTAAGTTTGTCTTTTACTTGGGACCATATTGGCTTCTTTCCCTCATCAACATGTGTTTCATTTTCTTTCATGTCTTTTCAGTTTATTTTTAGCACTGAAAAATATCCAGAGTATGGAGGTACCACAATTTCTCCACTCAGCTACTAAAAAAATATCTTAGTTACCTGTAGTTTTTGGCAATTATGAATTTGACTGCTATTAAATTTCATGTTCAGGTTCTTATGTTGACCCAAGTTTTCAACTACACTTGATAAATATTTATGAAGGAGATTGCTAGATCATATGGTAAGTTTATGTTTAGTTGTATAACAAAGTATAAAATTGCCTCCTAAAATGGCTATCACTATTCTGCATCCTTAACATCAGTGAATATGAGTTACTATCCTCCACATCCCTGCCGGTATCTGGTGTTGTCAATACTGTAGATTTTCACCAATCTAATAGGTGTGTAGTAGCACATGACTGCTGTTTTATCTTGGATTTCACTAGTGTATACAATGTTGACCACTTTTCATACACTTCACTTGCCGTCTGCTTATCTTCCGTGGTGAATCTTCTGTTTAGATATTTGTCTATTGAATAATTTTTATGCAGTTGTTCTTATCATTCAGTTTTAATAGTTCTTTGTGTATTTTCAATACAAATATTTGCCATTAATGTATTTTGCAAATATTTTCTCCTAGTCTGTAGATTGCATTTTATTCTTTAATAGTGCCTATAGCAAGCAAGACGTTTTTAATTTTAATGAAGTCTGTCTAATCAATTTTCTTTTATGGATTGTGGTTTTGGTTTTGTACCTACATACACTGGGATGAACTCAATATTACAGAGATCTTCTCCTATGTTATCTTCTGGAAGTTTGGCAGTTTTGCATTTTACACTTATGTGTAAGATTCACTTTCAGTTCATTTTTTAAGTTTGTGTCTAGATTAACCTTTTTTTAAATTTTGCATTTCAATGTCCAGTGTTCCAGTAACATTTTTTGAAAAGTCTATCCTTTCTCCATTTAATTACCATTGCATCTTAGTCAAGATCAGTTGACCATATTTGTGTGGATCTATGTCTGTGATTTTTCCATTCTGTTTCCTTCATCTAGTTGTCTACTCTTTCACGAATACCACACTGTCTTGATTACTGCAGCTTTGCAGTAAGTTTCTTAGGTGGTGTCAGTTTTCTGATTATAATACTAAGGTCTTCTTCCTTAGTATTGCATTAGCTACTCTATGGATTTTGCCTTTCCATACACACTTTAGAATCAGTTTGTCGATATGCACAATATGTCTTGCTGAGATTTTCCTTAGTGATGCTTTGAATTTATAAATACATTTGGAAAGAGTTGATATCTTAACAATATTGAGTCTTTTTAGTCGTGATCAAAGAATACCTCTCTATTATTTAGACCTTTGATTTACTTCATTAGAATCTCCTAATTTTTCCCAGAGAGATACTGTACACAATTTTCTATATTTATTTCTAAGTGTTTCTTCTTTCTGTGGAGTTAATTTTGAACTTGAAATTAAAAACACAATACTATGATAATCTCAACTATTATTTTCTGTGTTTGGCTCTTGCCTTACAAATTCCAGGGTGGTGACTTGCCTTGTGAATTCAATTCTCTGGTAGATGTAAGAAAAGTCATTCATATTCAGTTTGTTTCAATTCATTCATATTGTAAGGACAGGAGTGACAACTTCCAAGTTATTTACTCACTGAAGCCAAATCAGATATCCTTATAGCAATTTTATGAGTTTATTAGTGATATCAAAACTATATTGGAAACATTATGTTAATTATAAGAGCAACATGTATTCAAAGTAAATCTTAGAACATATAGAAAAATAAGATAAAGTGAGAACTACATAGAATTCTACTACTCAAAAAGCTTTTTTACCATGTTTTAATATAAATTATATGATATTTCCATAAATATTTCATCACAAACATTTCATCAGTCTGATTTCCAGTGATCTGTTATAGCCTAATTATATTTCATCCTAGAGAAATCTAAGCCTTAAATTAACATAATCTTTTATTTTGACTCAAATTTTTACCTAGTATTTTTCATGCCCACATAATTACTGATGTGAAAACTTATGTGTGAAATTAAATGTATCCCCCCATATCTTCTTCCACTTTTAATGTATTCTAAACCATTCTTTTCTTTCTATATATTTTTTCCCCTCAAATTGTGACATCTCATTATCTTGAAATCAGAGAAACATAACATTATAAAATAATGTAAGTAAATGGGATTTAATGAATAAGAAGTATATACTAAAACATTAAAAATTTAGTAGAATTTTACTGAATAAGCCTTTTTTCAATACTTAGTAGCTTAAATTTCTAAAAATGAAGTAGACTGTATCCATGTAATACTAAACACCAATCCACTGCATTAAGAAACAAATGAGAACAGCAGCCATCCAGAAAATAGAATATTTGCACATGAACTGACTCTCAGACAACCATTACTCTACTGTGTGAATCCAGACGTCTTGGAAACAGGATAAATAATAGCTCATATAGCAAAGACTTAGCAGGGTCTTATTTCATCAGAGAAAATCTGGTCAGGTGACTGGTTAACAGTTAGCTGTATAGGTTCTGTTACTAAATTAAACCTAGTTGGATTAGTCTAGAGATGGAAATTGCCTCAGTGCCAAAGTTATTAGCATAAAGGTCTCTGAGTGGTCAATTTAGTTAGATTAAACATAGCATTGTCATTATCACACATTCCCATAACCTTAAGGACAACCTTTGCTGTCAGGGACCTCAGACTTAGGCCTTGTTTTAGGGGATCCTGTGTTATAAAGTGTCTTCTCTCTCCCTCTCTCTCCCTCCCTCTCTCTCCCTCCCTCCCTCCCTCTCCTCTTCCCTCTCTTCCTCTCCCCTCTTCCCTTCTCCTCTCCTCCCCTCTCCTCTTCCCTCCCCTCCCCTTCCATCTCCTTTCCTCCTTTTTGCTCCCTCCCTCTGTCTCCAATACACTAGTCTCTCTCTCTGTCACATACACATGAGCTAAAAATTTAATAAAAGCCACATAGGCCAGTCTATCACTTGGGATCCAAAGTACAGTATTAACAGGACACAACCAGCAGCTGTAAATACCTGTTCTCATACTAAATGTAAGTACCACGGAAAAGAAAACAGTTCTCCAATTCCTGCTCTTTATCTCAGAAACAAAAGTCAATCATGTCCAAATGCCATGAAGGTTTGTGGTTTGGACTGTTGCTGACTGTTTCAGAATTGTAGAAGGATTTTGTTGGTGGAATGCTTTGGTAAGAGAAAAGGCAAAATATATTAACACATATTTCTCCCTCTCAAGTGTCATAAAACAATTGACTTTTGCATAATAAAATATGATTTAATGGTATTGCCAAACACCAATTTTCTTTCCGTATTTATATATTTATTCTAGAAGTACTGTAGAATTGTACTTTGCAAAGTTATACAAAAGTAGCAATATTTTTTACAATTTTAAATAACTCATGTTAGTCTCATGTATACATCTATAATCTAGATTAACATGAAGTATGTAACAATTGTTCACATTACCAAATATACCTATGTATAACTATAAGAGAGAGAAGGTGAGTTTTATGATAATAAAAGCTTAATTTTTCTGTAATGTTTTGATAATTATAATTTATCACACATGTGTTTTTTATAATGTTTAAGCATGATGGGTAAAATTTTATTGTTAATTTCTTAATCTAAGTTTACTTTAAGAAATTTAGTAATTACAATTTAGTGACAATTTCAGCAGAGGAAACTATTTTCTTTTTTAAATTTATTTAATTATTTTTCAAGTACAGTTTTCTGTCTATTACTTTCAAAGTAATATGAATAAAACACTATAAAATAATATAATTACTTGAAAATCTTCATTTTGTAATTATTGTTACAAGAATACTGCATAGGGATTTAGAAACCTTGGTTTAAATCTAGGCCTCAATATTTACTATGTTATTTTAGTGTGCTAGATACCTGTAACTGAACAAGTTTTCTCCAAACATAGTAACATAGAGAAACAACAATCTTTTGTTATCTCTGTTAGTTCAGTAAGTCAGTACTTTGGGGCAGGCCCAGCTGGGTCATACTTCGCTGAAGGCTCTCATTTGTCTGCAGTCAGTTGCCTCCCAGAGCTGCAGTGACGTGAAAAGGACTGGTAATTCCATTTCTAGAGAACTCACTCACAAGGACAGTTTTGCATCAATTGTTGGCCAGAATCTCTACTCTTTTGCACAATGCACTGTTCATCATGCTGTGTGAGTGTCCCCCTGGCATGATAGCGGTGCTCGCCAGAAAGAGTGATACGAGAGTGGAAGGTATAAACTGCAATGCTTTATGGTCTAGACTTGACATTTTCACCATATTCCATGGGTGACATATCAGACCTGATCCCTCATCCAGGGGGACTAAACAGCAGTGTACATACCAAGAGGCAAATTGCTAGGAGCCATAATGAAGGGGGCCTACTAAACTTGGAAAATATAGTTAAACATACTAACATTTGAATTTCAGATCTATAAAATTAGAATAGAAATTTTCATCTCATGCCGATGTCATTATATTAGAGGGGTCACTGTTTTAAGTGCCTGGGACATAGCAATGACTCAGTACACTTTAAATATTTTCCTTTTGTGTAATTTTTCTCTACATTGTTTAATAGGTTCTATATATTTTACTTTCTCACATTAAATGTTAAGGGACAAAGATGCATATGAATTCTGGCTAAGGTTGAAATACTAATTTCTTAGGAAAGTAATTCAAGGCAAGTGACACAAAATTTCACAGCCTGGATATTTTCATCTGTTCAATAAGAATATATCTGTTCTACTTTTTAAATTTTATTATGGGGAATAAATGAAATAGTAGATAAAAACTTGTTTTCTAAACTAAAATGTAGTATTCAAATAAGAGTAAATTATTAAAATTTTTGTGGCTTTTGGCTAGCACTCTCTGTATTGCCATTTTGGCTTACACACTTAGATGAAGCGAGCTGACATATAGCAGAAGCCTGTGGAGGCAAGAAATTGCGGATGGTAGTCTTCAGCTAGCAGCCAGCAGGGAATATAGGCCGTCATTCTACAGGACTCTGTGAAGTGCTAAATGACACCAACAACCACTGACTGAGTTTGAGGAGGAAATGTTTCCCAATTAATTTTACGTGGCTAGTAATACCTTACCAAAAGTAGGGAAAGACAGTACAAAAAAGCAAGTGACAAAATAATACCCCTCATGAATAGTCACAAAATCTTTAATATGATATTAGCAAGCACCCAGCTGGGGTGGTTCAGTGAACTAAGTGCCGGCCTGCAAACCAAAGGATCGCTGGTTCAATTCCCAGTCAGGGCACATGCCTGGCTGTAGACCAGGTCCCCAGGAGGGGAGCATGAATGGCAACCACACACTGATGTTTCTCTCCCTCTCTTTCTCCTTCCCTTCCCCTTTCTCTAAAAATAAATAAATAAAATTTCTAAAAATACATTAGCAAATAAAATTTAGCACTGTATTTTTAAGTAGGTTTTAATTCATGAATGAAAATCTAGTTCAATACTAAAAACTGATCAATGTAACTTACCACATTAACAGGCAAAAGATGTGAAGAAAAATCACATCACTATATTAATTATTACAGAAAAAGCATTTGGCAAAACTCAACACCCATTCATACAAAAAAGAAGGAAAAAAAACAACTCTCAGAAAAATGGAACCGTTACAGAACTTCAACTACAAAAATCCTACAGTATTTTAATAATGAAACACAATACTTTTTCTCTGGGAACAAAGAAACGGTCTTCATTCTTATCACTTTCATTTAATGTAATGCTGGGAGTCTGGTCAGTGCAGTGAAGAAAGGAAGAAAAAGCAGCCACACAACTGAGAAAGGAAGAGATAAAACTGTCCCCATTTGGTGACACAACTGTGACAGTCATCGTATCTTGCCTTTATGGTGACTGCATTAAGGCCAATAGGCTGGGAGTCGTAGTGCAGTTTTGCAACTTTGACCGTTGAAGCAGCCAAGTGAAGGGTACATCTTCCTAGCACTTTTTAATATAATTTCTCTGGTGCAATTTTCTTGAACGGGGACTTTAGTGACTTAAAACTCTTAATCCCATTTTTGCCAGCCACTTCCAAACCTGTGAGTGGCAGGGCAGTAAAACAGGCTAGAGAAATGTCAGAGATCCCCTCTCCTTTCCTGTAAGGCTGACTGATACTCACACCTGCAGCACTGAACCTGTTCAACTACGCACACCGCTGTGTTTTCCTGATGCCCCCCACCCTGAACCTGAGTTTGCACTTTCAATATCTGTAAGACTCAAAATTAGGAGCATATCAATTAACGTGGATTGCAACAAAGAGCATCTCACTTTGACTTGCAAATTTGGTAGACCAACATTCCAATCTAGAAGGGCCAAAATTCCTGGTGGAAAGTTGCTGAAATTGGCACAAGCCCCAAATGCTCAATTTTTATTATGGCCCCTAAAGTTGCAGTCTGACTCAGTGTGTGGTCTATAGCAAGCTATAGTTATACTGAATGTTTTTCTTCTTATAACCAGATCAATACCTTCCCACCTAGAAATTGTCAGAACTTTGCCTCTCAGGGTTTTTCAAAAAAATCTTTTTTACACGTAGCAAAGTCAATGTGTTTTGGGGGGCACCTCAATTTCAAGAATACATTTTATCTTTGTTAAAATTCTGTTTGGCTGCAGATAAAGGCTGGTTTAACAACCATGAGATTTTTATATCCCACTGAATAAGAAGCCTGGGGTAGCTATTCAAAGACGAATTCTTCCATTTTCCCATTGTGCACCCTGTGCCTGTGCCTTTTTTCTGTTCATGAGATAATCCTGTTGTCTTAGAAATTGTAGGTACATCCCAGGTAGAAGAATGAAGAAAGGCAAAAGACTAAAGGCAAGCAGGCTGACTTAGTCTGTTCCTTTAAAAAACGTTTCTACTGAGTGACTTCTGCTGACATTTCTTGTGCATAACTGGTTCTCATATTTTATCTACTTCTAAGATAGCCAGGAAAAATTTTACCATTTTACATTTTTAACCTGTTTACATGAGGAAGAGAAGGGGAAATTTGTGAATGGCTTCTGTGTAGCTATCCTAGAGTGTCTACTTTAGTTTGTATTACATTAGGAGCTCAAAGCTATATTTGTCTTTAAATTATGTTAAATAATTTGTTTACATTTGCAACTGGAGATATCTTTTCTAATAAAAGTTTTTCTTTCTTCTGCATTTAGAATACCTAATGTCAGTCTTTTAAATTTTCTTAACCCCACAATTTGACATCTGTTTGAAAGTAATGCATGTTCTTTTGTGCAGTAAATACTTATTAGTAAAAATGATTAACATCTTACTAGAAATAACAAGGCTCTCATATTCAGAGTGATGGGGAGAAAATATTCTACTCTACCCTTCCAAGTTCCTTGGGTGATCTAGTAATTGTATTGACATGAGCCAGATTAACAGGAGAAAATCAAATTTAATTTTGCACACACAAGAACCCCACATACCTAAGAGAGCCAGAGACCCCACACATGTGAGCAGTTCAAAGAAAAAAAGATAAAATAAGGTGAGATGAAAACCCTAGTTAAGGAATGAGGTAAGGGTCTGAGACTTCAGGGGGGTGGGGTGGGTAATTTATACAAAGATAAGAGCAGGTGTTCAGTAATTAGATGTTTGCTCTGCTCAATGGAAAGTTCATAAAAAGTTATTTTTGGTAATAAATCTTATTATGAGTGAGGTCCCCAATTTAAATTCCTTAAAGGAGAGATAAAATTTTCTCTAGAGTCTGCAAGGTCTTAATTGCCTTTAGCTTACAATAATCCATGGGCCAGCACAACACCCTGTGGTGAAGCCTGTTTGAATCCTTTCCAGAGCATTATTTCATAAGCTCAGTAGAAGGAAGACTTGTTGAGGTTTAATACAAAGAGCAAAGGAGATGGCATTAGGCATTAGTGGATTCATCCTTTGTTCAGATTCCACAAACTCTCTGAGCATCAGATTCTCCATTTCTAAACAGAGAATTTCTAAATAGAAAAATTCTAAAGCAAAATTATATATCTATTTCCCTGGAAATTTGAGAGGTTTAATTAATGTCTGTGGAAGCAGTTTGTGAAGTCTGAAGTACTAGGTATCACAACTAATATTTTCAAATTAACCCCAAACTAAAGAAAAGTTAGTTTTTGCCAATTAATTATATACACCATGGACTAACAACACACACAACATATTAAGATCTTTAAACATCATGTTCATGTAAAAAAATTCCCATCTAATGAGGGGACTTTCCTCCCCACTGATAAATAGTGGCACTTATTACCCTCATGGGTACAGAATTGGCCTTGGTCTAGCCCTGGACACAGGATAGGGCCCTGGTGTGACCCACAGCTGAGAAAACAAACTGGTCCATGGAGCAGCACTTGGCTTTGGACACAGAGTTAGCCATAAGTTGAGCCACAGACCTGGGGGTGGTTACAGTGTGAATCATAGAAGCATCGTGGGCCTGAGGGAGGCCATACAATAGCCATGAAATGGATCAGAAACAAGGCCCCAGGAGGCCATGGAGTGGGCCAGTGGGAAGGCATCCATGGGAGCCTTGGAAGGACAAGATGGCTGTGACCACAGACTGAACATTAGAGTGCATTGTAAAGAAAGTGTGGGGTAAAAGGGGGTCAGGGAAGAGAAGAAAATAATGATCATGGAATGGTTAAAATGTGATGTAAAAATGTTCTCAGCGAGTGAGGTCAAGGTCAAGAAAAGAAGTAGCACAAGAATCCCGGAGACCTTGAACAAATTATGAAAGATGAAGCAGACCCTGGGTTTGGAGCAGATGCCCAGCTTTACACTTGGAGATGACTTCAAGTCAAGGCTGGCTTGAGTTCTCAGTCAAAGCTGACCTGAGTCTCAGACCCTGTCATAGGGAGTGGTGATCACCCTCAACATCTTCTCTACCATCTCTCACCTTCCAAGTCCTGGTTGGTGTTTCCCATTCCTGCATTTTCTTAGGATTCTCTAAGTTACCACATCTCTAAGAGACAAAATCATATAATAAATAGTATTATTGGAGCCACAAAAAAATGGCCCACTTTATGGGAATTCTCTAAAACCATAAATTTCTACTTAAGATCACTAACCAAAGGCAATTAATGTGAAAATGTTTGACCCTTTCAGATAAATTTAATGTGAGTACAATGGTGCCCTCTTGGAGAGTTTCTGTTTCTCTGTCAAACGTCCTTACCAAAGCACATTCATGGATGAGCAATCCTCAAAGAAAATAACAGCAATAATTGAAAGGCAACTCAGGTGACTCATATCACTGAAAAAAGACACAGCTTGGAAAAAATAATGACTCTGTTTTGCTATCTATTGCCAGTCAAGAAAATGACTACCTTATCAATATTGCAAAATGTGTCTTCATTTCTCTCTTTCATTCCACTCCTCTGAGAACATATGAATCTCATCTTGAGGATATTGGCATTAAAAAGTGCACACTTTTAAAATTACATAAAAGTGATAAAGGTAAATGAAAACAGCTCAGTTAGATTTATGTGATACAAAGTTAATAGAAAAGATGTAATCTCCTTGTAAGCAACCAATAGAGATCCTAAAGAATTTAACTTCCAAATTCAGAAATTAACAAAATATTCATTATTATTTTTGTATAAAAACCATATTTCTAATCTGCAGATCCTAATTTTTTCTTGCTTTACCAGCACTCTGAATTCTGGGGCTTTTAAAATAAAGTATTGACGAATAAAAGAATTAAGGATATGCCACACAAAAATATGCTACTTTCATACATTGACTATTTTGAGCTGAAGGTACTTACAAAACAGTAAATGCAGAAAGAAGCTTTTTCTGAATCTCCCTCATCTACCTCAAGACAGATCCTCTAAAAGGAACTCGGTTATCATAAATCCTTTCTCTAGGAGTTTCATCAACAAGGTACAAGGATTCTTACCACGGGAGAGGAGGCTAGAAGTTGAAACCACATGCAGACAAACTTTGTAACAAACTATGATATCAACCATCTATTCTTTTAAGAGCCCATTCATTTTTCCTAAATATCATTTATTTTTCCCTGAATGACCTACATCTCCCCTTCCCTTTCTTTATTAAGACTATGTATAATATTCCAAATACTATATTCCAAATACAAATACAAATATTCCAAATACAAATTTGTTTACCTTTCTTTCTGTCAATCTGTCTGTTGTCAATTTATTTCAAAGACCCAGACATAGAATCTAAGAGACTAGAGGGGAAAACTTGACTTCACACACACACACACACACATACACACACACACACACACACACACACGTATATATGTACATTAAGAAAATGATTTTGCAAATGTTTTTGTTTCTCAAATATGAGTGGTTATTATATGAGTGGTTATTTATTTGAGTGGTTATTATATGAGTGGTTATTTATTGAGTGGTTATTTATTGAGTGGTTATTATATTGAGTGGTTATTTATTGAGTGGTATATTATATGAGTGGTTATTATATGAGTGGTTATTATATGAGTGGTTATTTATTTCATTATAAATTAAGTAATTACATTGCAGTTTCTCTTTGGTTACCATCAGAAATGTTTATTGACTCTGTAATGAATTTACATTGGTAGAAGTATAATGCTTGTTTGCTCACCTATTAGGCATTATAATCTATGAACAGTTTGCACCAACTGCTAAGAAGGGACTGAGTTTAAAGTCTCCATTTGATTTCTGGAATTAGGAGATGAGTAGGGGCTTTCTCTGTGTTGTTTGGTGCCCTGACAGGGCACAAAAAAAAAGAGAAAAATCTTCATTTTGTTTTATGTTGTTGTGCGGGCAACTTTGCCCAAAAGACCGCCCATCTGACATGGACAAAAATCAAACTGCCAAGACATGATCTGCTTGGAGAGGAGAGGTGGTCAATCTCTAACAGGAGAAGGACCAAGAACCTCTTCTTCAACAGATTTTATTGCATTTGTTTTGCACAAGAATACAGGTAAGGATCAAAGAATAGATAGCATTCAAAGAACTATGAGGGCTTATTCTCAGTCAGGGTCAGATAGCTAAAGAGCCATAAAACTTTGAGGAACAAACTTCTTGCTTGGACCCTTATCATTTAAGTGAGAGCATTCTAAACAAAACAGGTTTCACAGGATTTTGCATATTCTTTCTTAGGCCTGATCACCCCAGAATCTGCTCTAGCCAGCAAAGAGCTGCACCACCCTCCCAGTCACGGGTGTTTAAGCTTAAGTGGATTAGAGCCAGGAAGCACTTCTCCCAGATGGAAATGGGGACTCAGGCTATGTCAGAATAGTAAGGCGGGGTGGGGGGGTTGTCCATCACTCCCTCTTTGTTGCAGCTCCCTGAGTCTTCCTTGAGGGCCTCCCAAGTGATCATGTCTGGCTTAGGTTGCCCCTCCTCTGAGGGGTCTTACCTGTCTGACTAACTGACCAAGCACTAGGGGCAGGGGGATGAAGCAGAAACAGTGCTGCTGCCAAACAAGCTTTGTCTCCTTAGTGGCTCGCATTCCGGAGGTCGCCCACTCAGCCTTATCCATGGGGGGGGGCAGTTACAACTCCTGAAACCAGGCAGAGCAGTTCCCAACATGTTGTAACTCATTCTGTTGTTGCTACCAAAAACAGCTAATGGAAATGATACTACTTTCATTCTATGGCTGCTCTTATGAGGCTGGCAAAGAAATAAAATGGTGAGGCAAACCTAAGCTACAAAATCTAATAGGGTTATGAAAATATGATGTAGATACTTAGCTGTGTTACTGTCAGGGCCTGTTTTTTTCCTACTGATGCCGCTGATGAGTTACATGCACAGTACATCATTTTAGTTAGTGGTAAGTCATCTAGACTCTGACTGTTATTCATGGTATTGACCAAGTATGTGCAATTCCTCTCAATTATTTTGTAGTCTGTGCAATATGCTATACACCTGCCAGATACTTCATTGGAAGACTATCATGTTTGTCACAGCAAACTATGTGTCATGCAGATATTTATTAACAGGTATTGAAATCATTATACTAACATATTGTTAACACCTCTGAACAAAATCGGCCTTACCCAGAACAAGCTGTAAGGATGTTATATCCTTTCTTGCATATAGTAATATGCAAATGAGGAATTTTTTCTGCAATTCCAAAAGTACGCTAAAAACACATTTTGAAATCTAGTTGTCATAAGTTAAGAGCTTTCTTTAATGTCATGATCTATGATTAATATAGTGTTCATAGATAAAATATAGTTATAAGAAAACATGCTTTTTCAGGATGATACATCTCCAATTTCTTAAAAACATAGTGGTTTGCAGACTGATCTCTATTTTCCAAAGATTAAAAGTTGTTATTTCATTCGACAGTTATAAATACATTGAAAATTTTTGTGGCTATAGGTAGAAAAGCAGATGGTAATAAATCCTCAGTTAATATTCCAAGAGGGGGAATATACTATTTCAGGTTAGCATTTGCCAGTCTTGAAAATGACTAGTTCTGAAGCACACTAATTGTTTTATCTCTTTTTCCAAGATGTCACAATTTCTAGAAAGAAAATATAGGCAAATACATTTTTATCAGGAAACAATAAAAAATCTCCCTTTAACAGTACTTATTTAGTCATAACTATTGTTAATAGTTTGTTAATCAGCCAATATTCTAAAAAATCTACTAAGTGTCAAGTATTGTAATCACTATTGGCAATACATATTGTTTTCTGCTTTAATACAAGACTATTGGCTTCCATATATTAATTCTATAACTTAATTTTTCATAAAATTCACTATTTTGCTAGTTTTCTATTTATTTTTTTGGAATTTTCCAGATATCTAATTATTTTTGGAATTGCTGAAATTTCGTGGCACTCATCTGGGTAAGGAGACTAATTTGGGTAAGTAGGAGACTACTTTGGGTAATCATACAAGTACCAGCAATAGAAATATATAAAATATACTCTATGAGCCTATAAGGAAAATACCTTAGTGTGCTTCAGGGAATCTAGGAAGGCTTCATGGAGGAGGAGTCATGTTTCTTTTTGTTTTGGCTGTGGTAGACAGATAAATGGCCATCCAAAGTGTCCACATCTTAATCTCTGAATCTATAAATATATTTATAAAATAAAAGGAACTTTTATTAAAAAGTATATATGATTAAGTTTTTTGAGATGGAAAGACAGAGGTCTGGTACACAGTTAAAAAAGCCATAGATTTTAAACCTATTTACTGAATAGTACTGACCAGAAAAAAATCCTGTTTTTCCTGGAGAAAATTTAGTGACTATGCATACATCAACTTAGGCTAAGCAGTGGGGTAGTGACTGTAGACTCTTTATTGAAAATTCATATGAAACATTTCACTACTGTCACAAAATGAAAGTGAATGGCCCTCATTTAACACTTCAGAAAACTTTCAATTACATGTAAGTAGAAATGGAATTTATTTAGTTTCTCCCCTTTTTGAATAGTATTTAATAAATTAAGCTAGCTGGAATAACTGTGTTTGACATTGGCTGCAGAGCATAACATATTGCTGAAATATTTTTATAGATAAGACATAAAGATAAAATGTTGAAATATATATGTATCAAGATTTATGTGAATTATGATACTAGTGGGGAGGAATGAACACTTTACAAAGAAAGAAATGAAATAAACTACTAATCTGAATTTTAAACATTTTGCTTTTACTGGCTTGAATTTTAGATCTTCAGGGTTTATGAGAAAGCAATGAGTTAGAAAATGAAGTCTATCAAATAAGTTCAAGTACAAAGATTTTTAAAAACGTTACCAAATACCATATGATCTCACCGTTAACAGGAATCCAAACAAAACAAGCAAGCAAGCAAAATATGACTAATGACACTCAAATACGGAACAGGCTGACAGGGTCCAGAGGGGAGAGGGGAGAGAATCATAGGGGAAAAGGGGATGGACTCACATGAACAAGTATTAAGGACACACGGACAATAACTAAGGGTGGGAGGCGGAAATGGGAGGGAGATGGGGAGCATGGGGCGGGGGGCGGGCAGGGTTGGGAATATAAGACAGAAAGCTGTACTTGAACAAGAATTAAATAAAAAATTATTAAAAAAAACAAAAAACATTACCCAGGAGGTAAGTATTCATATCCTGTCTCCAAGGCACACAGGATAAGACAGAAGGAAATGAGTCATGCTGTCATGAAGTGATTTCAGTGATATGAATAAGAGTGGTGGGATGGGAATCTATATGAAGACCCTGGAACATTGATTTGAAAGAACATTAACACCCCTATCTTCATTGCAGTGTTATTTACAGTTGCCAAGATTTGGAAGCAGCCCAAGGGCCCATCAGTAGATGAGTGGATAAAAAAGCTGTGGTAAATTTACACAGCAGAATACTACTCAGCTGTAAAAAAGAAGGAAATCTTATAGTTTGCAACGTCATGGATGGGCCTGGAGAATATTATGCTGAGTAAAATAAGCCAGTCAGGGAAAGATGAATACCATATAATTTTACTTATATCAATACATGGAATCTAATGGACAAAATAAACAAATAAAGGAGAAACAGACTCCTAAATACAGAAAATACACTGATAGCTGTTGTGGGGTGGGGTGGGGGGGAAATTTGAAAGGATTAAGCAAAAAAGAAATCTGTAGACACAGGCAATAGTATAGTGATTACCAGAGGGCTGGAGAGTGGGGAAGGTAGAAGAGAGTGAAGGGCAGACAAATGATGATGCAAGGAAATGACTTGGGTGGTAAACACACAATACATTAAAAAGATGATGTGTTATAGAACTTTACACCTGAAACCTATATAATTGTGAACCAATGCCACCCCAGTAAATTCAATAAAAATTAAAAAAAAACAAAACAGAGCAGCATATTATCTATTTGATTTTTAATTAGTATTTCACTGAACATATTTGTTTGAAAATACAAAAATTAACATCAGTTATCTTCCTTTTTATTTAACCAAGTTCATTTTTGGTTATCTAAATACATTTTTTCTTATCCTGCAGTGTTCTAAAACCTATTAAGTCAGGCAGTCAACCATTCATTTCATTTAAAGCTGTGGTTCTTAACTTCATAAGACCACATGTTACTCTTTTATAGTACTAAATTTTCAGTGCAGAAACTTTGGAGTTGAATATCAGAATCAGAACTTTTCAAAAGTTTCCACGGTAGTTTTGGTGCACAATTACTTAATGGAAAGCCTGAAGTGGAAAGTCTGTAGCTAGTAGAATCTCTAATCCTTTCCACTTTGTCTTAGAAGGAGCATAGTTAGTGCTGCTCATTTGCTGGGACAATTGAGGAGCTGAGCAAGTGTCATTGTGAAGATACAAGAAAAAAAAGAAGAAAGAATTCAAGCTTCTTAATACGAGAATTATAGCAAGATGAGAGAAAAATAGGAAATCAACATAGATAATAGGCAAGGCTGAAACATTTAGTAGAGAAAGAAGTTTTATGTTAGTTTTCTACCTGTTAATGTTCTAAAAGAGAAAAAAAGGGTTAAGGATAGAAGGTAAGTAGTGGCAATGGTTCACAGCTAAGTCATCAGGAAGTCCCAAAGAATAGCCAAGATTATCCTAAATTTGGGTAAGCACGTAAATTATAGAGGTATGGCTGATAATTTTAACCAAATCAAATCAAACTTTTCCTAAAACATTCCGCCTTGGGAGTTCTGAGAAGTATGTCTAACATATTCTAGTAAGTTAGATTCAACTCTATTCAGAATTAGGGTCCTAGTATCATGAAATATGGTCTCTCCAGTCTACCCACACCACCCTTTCTGCTCCCTTTATGTGCTGCGCAAAGAGCTGTGAATTAAGTATGAGTGAGGGTAGTTTTACACTGTAAAGAAAAATTGAGACCTGAATTATATTTACTTTTTTATATCATAGTTGGTAATTAGACATTATGGGAAGTACAAGTTTCTCACTTTCGCCCTTTTCAAATAACACATACCCTTGATATTTTTCATAAGTCTATGTTATTTTTTATTATAGCATCATAGTTTCCTAGTTTTTGAATGTGCCATACTTTGTTCAACAAGTTTCCTATGGATGAAAATTTGTATTGTGTAGTAGGATATAGTCCTGATTCTTTACTCCGTTTTAGAATTACCAAATATGCATTCTGCCCTCAAAGGGCAGAATGTATACTGACTGAATATTGATCTTGGCTTCGACTAGGTGGTTTGATTTGATAAAAAGTATATTAGGGGGCTTGATGCAACTGAGGCTTGAGAAAAATTTACATTATTTGGTCTTGCTGCCTTGTGAATCTGTGCCATGTAACCCGTGGGCTCCTGGTGAGCAACAGGGAAGGCATCCAGCTTGTATTCACCTGTCATCTGGAACCAAGGCCAGCTGTGTTCCTGAAAATCCTAGAAGACTAGCAAAACCACGAACATGGAACAGTTGAGTGCTTTTATAAGCCACTGAGATTCGTTGTGACTTGTTACGCAAGATTAATGTGACAATATTTGATTCATACAGGTTCACATCTAAAAGTGGTTTGTTACAATGAATAGCACTGGCATGTATTTTTTCTATATTTTTCCCAGTGCTATTTTGAAATGGATACCAAGAAGCGGGATTGCTGTGACAAAGAGTAAATGCATATGGAAATGCGCTGGATTTATTACTTTTGTAAAATGGTAAAATCTATTAGCTTCTTACTTGAAATGTGCCTTTTCCTCAGAGCCTCATTGGTGATGTTTTCAAACTTTGCCTTTAAATACTTCATTAAATACTTCCATATTAATTAGAAAATTTGCATTTTTCTAATTATAAGCAAGACTGAGCCTCTTTATATGTGAGTGTAATACACACACAATGTTTTCTGTTTAAATATAAAAAAGCTTCTGTTTTATATTAATTTTATAACATTCAGTTATTCAGTTTTTCTATTTACTTCAGAATTTTCCAGATATATAATTGTATCAATTACAAATATAGTTCATATTCAGTATTAATTATTATGTGGTGAGGCCATTTTAAAATTTACTATTTGGCTTTTGATATCAATAAACATTGATATCAAAACATTTTTATTTTTGAAGCTTAAAAATGTCTTTTATTTTCCCATCATTTTGCTATCTGAAAAATGTTATACTAAGGCATTATTACTACCTTTGTTTCTTTACATTTAACTTCAACTGTTTGTGTAATTAATATCAATGAAGAACTTACCCGACACTATTTTGTAAAATATTTTAATTAATGACCTCATGTCCTTGATTTGAAACTTGATAAATACACCTATAACATACAAAGAGAAAGCTGCATTCTACAGACACGATATTCTCTACTCTTCTACCTTAATTTTTTCTAAATGTCCATCACTTGTATTTATCTCATAATAATAAAGAATAAAAGAAAGTGCCAATGAACATTTTAGTTTTTAATTGAAAAATATTTTTATTATCCTATGAGTTTTTTAATTAAAGTCTTTTATATGATTGAGTTTTTTCTAGAGTTATAAAACAATAAGATGAGTAGATAATTATTTCTTAAAAAACTTACTAACATTGTCTTACTTTTTTAGGGTAAGTGTGAAATATAAACACTTAGATATCTGCCATCAATGAAGAAATGAACTCAATATTTTTTAAATGTTATGTTTTTTTGGAATCTGAATTTCTCAAATTAGAGTTTTTGTATAGTATGAGAAAATCAAGTAAAGAAAAGATTAAATAAGTAGTCTGGATGTTTGAATAGTTAGAAGCTATTACAATAATATTTAATATTTTTGGTCATCATAGTCTAATTGTAGGACAGCTCAACATAATTCCAAGTTTTATCTTCTTATGCTTCCAACTCTCAATAAGTTTGCCTTGGGGACTATGTTAAGAATAGTGTGTGCTAAGAAATTATTCCCAATTTATTAGCACCTGCCCTTTTTTTCTATAGAAAATTTCCTGAAGATTTCCAAACCACCTAAAAGTTCTCTATTCTTCCCCTAAGATTTATAAACTTCTGTCATTCTAGATGCTGGAAGAAATTTCTTCAAAAATAAATCTTTTGTTGTCCATGAAAATCATTTGTCTTTGAAACAACCCTGATTTAAACTGTAAGTGACTTATTTGTTCTCCTTCCTTAGAAAGGTTAGTGAGTTCATTGATCTGTTTGATGAATTTCTGGCTGTAAAGAGGTCATCTGAGGTTGTAAAATGGGAATGGGAGCCCCTTTGGAAGTGGATGTGGATTTTCTTACATTTGAACTCTGGGTGGAGTTGGAAGAGGGACCATTGCAAATTCTTTGTGTCATGTCTCTTGATTCGTCTTTTCATAATGGTTTAAGATAGAGATTATAGTTTAAGATAGAGATTACTATTTGCTTTGATTGTTTGATAGAACACTCTCATTAAGTCATTTTGAGCTTGGAGTTTCCAAGGTCAGAATAATTTTGATAATTCTTTGGATTTCTTTAATGGCTGAAGGACTATTCATGTTTTTTAAATTTCTTCTTGAATTTGGTTTAGTGAATTTCATTGTTTCCTAAAAATGTGTCCATTTCCTTGGAAATTGTCACACTTGTTGGCATATCTAATTCCTTATAATATTCTCTTAGTAACTTTACTGTGTTTGACTGCAGTTCTATCTCCCTTTTCAGTATGGAAATTCTTTATTTCTGCCTTTTATTTGTTCTTCAACAATTTTACTAGAGACCCACCAATTGTATTAGTCTGTTCAAAGAATGATTGCTTAGATTTTGATTTCCTTTATGAAAATTTATTTTCTATTTTATTAACTTCTACCCATTATTATTTTATTACTTATTTTCTACTTTCTTTAAACTTATTTTACTGTTTTTTTTAAGTTTTTTAGCCTTTCTCATTTCTAAGGCAAGCATTCAAGACTAAAATGACTCCTCTAGATTTGGATTATTTAGCAATATATTTCTTAATTTCCAAAGATATAGGAATTTTCTAGTTATTTTTTAGTTATGGCTTATCTGAATTTCTGGACAGACACCATATTCAGTATAAATTCTATTTAAAAAATTTGTTGAGATGTGTTCTATGGTCCAGGATACGATCAATTTGTATATGCACTTCCAATATGTTTGACAAGAATGTGTTTATATTTCAGCACCTGACCACATGTCATACAGTGAATATTCTCAGAACATCATTTGATAAACTAAAAATGAAGAAAAGGAAAGAATGTTTTCATCAGATGTTCTACATCTACCTCTACATTAATTGATCAAGAATTCCAATTATTTAGAATGGAAGGGCAGATAAAGTACTTCTCGGATATGGTGAAGTTCAAGGAGTTCATCATCACCAAGCCCTTATTATATGAAGTGTTAAAGGGACTTATCTAAGAAAAAGAAGATAAAAAATATAAACAGTGAAAGGATAGCAAACTCACAGTTTTTAACAACCACACCTAAAACAAAAGCAAACCAAGAGGACAGCTAGATCAGGAGTGGAACCATAGAAATGGAGATCACATGGAGGGTTAGCAACAGGGGAGTGGGAGGAGGAGAAGGGGGGAGAAGATATAGAAAATGAGTAGCATAGATGGTAGGTAGAAAATAGACAGGAGGCAGGGCAAGACTAGTATGGGAAATATAGAATCTAAAGAACTTGTTACACATGGACATAAACAAAAGGGGGGATTGGTGGGGGAGGGGGTGTGCAGGGTGGAAGGGAATGAAGGGGGAAATGGGACAACTGTAATGCCATAATCAATAAAATACAATTTTAAAAAGAATACCAATTATACTTTTGATAATTTCTTTATATTTATAGATTTATTTTGGATTCCTGTTCTACCAGTTAATAGGGATATGTTGAAGAAACCATTATAATTAAAGATTTGAATTTTTTGTGGACTTGTTAATTTTACTTCTTATACTTGAGTATCTCTTCTCAGAAATATACAAATTTGCATTAAGATTAAAAATGTGATATATTTCTCATTTATCTTATTACATTATTATGGAGTTACCCTATTTATTTGAAATAATGTTTATTCAATTAAGGGCAATATTGTTTAATATCAATATAACAATATAAGCACTTTTATAGAAATAATGATGTTAATATATGTAATTGTTACTTTTCAAATTTACATTTTTGTGTTTTAGCTATGTCTTTTGCAATAACACACAGGATTTAAAATTGTTTTTCAGAATAGTCTAATGAGTTTGAATTAACTGGGGAATTTAGTCTGTGTACATTTGTTGTAATTAATTATTTATATAGGTTTGTGTCTAAAATGTGTTATTTTCTTCAGTTTAATCATCCAGCATTTATCCCCACTCAACCTCTCTTTCTATTTCTCTTCCTATCTTCTTTTATTATTTTTCCACTCATCTTATGTTTTTCCCTTCTACTGGTTTGGGATATCCATATGGTGTTCTAATTTCTCAGCAACTCCCTGGGTAATAGCAACACAAATACTTGTGAAGGTCTAAAGTTAATCAATGTCTACCCCTCTCTTGAAAAATACAATAACAATATCTTAGGTGCACACATCCATTTCCATCTTAGCATATAGTTTAAATCTATTGCATAAAAAATTATATGGTATTACTACTATTGGTTTTTAAAAATTTTTCAAACTATGTGATTTCAATTTACCCACAAGGTTTCAAATTTCCTTTTAAAATATTCTTTATTTTTTAATTTTATTTAACTCTTGTTCAAGTACAGTTTTCTCTTTTATATTTCCAGCCCTGCCCCCCCCAGTGATCCCCACCTCCCTCCCATTTCCGCCCCCCACCTTAGTTATTGTCCATGTGTCCTTTATACTTATTCATGGGAGTCCATCCCCTTTTCCCCTATGATTCTCTCCCCTCTCCCCTCTGGACCCTGTCAGCCTGTTCTATATTTGAGTGTCACTGGTCATATTTTGCTTGCTTGTTTGTTTTGTTGTTTAGATTCCTGTTGAAGGTGAGATCATATGGTATTTGTCTTTCACCGCCTGGATTATTTCGCTCAGCATAATGCTTTCCAGTTCCATCTATGATGTTGCAAAGGAAGAAGCTCCTTCTTCCTTTCCGAAGCATAGAATTCCATTGTGTAAATGTACCATAGTTTTTTGATCCAGTCATTTACCGATGGGCATCTAGGTTGCTTCCAACTCTAGGCTATTGTAAATTGTGCTGCTATGAACATTGGGGTTCATAGGTTCTTTTGGATTGGTGTTTCAGGGTTCTTAGGATATACTCCTAACAGTGGAATTGCTGAGTCAAAAGGCACGTTCATTTTTAGTTTTCTTAGAAAATTCCATACTGTTTTCCATAGTGGTTGTACCACTCTGCAGTCCCACCAACAGTCAACTAGAGTCCCCTTTTCCCCACAACCTCTCCAGCACTTGTTGTTTGTTCCTTTGTTTATGATAGCCATTGTGACTGGTGTGAAGTGGTATCTCATTGTGGATTTAATTTGCATCTCTCTGATAGNTGATCCCTCCTACTTTGTTCTTCTTTCTCAAAATTGCAGCAGCTATTCGGGGTCTTTTCTGGTTCCATATAAATTTTTGAAGTGTTTGTTCTATGTCTGTGAAATACGCCATTGGTACTTTAATAGGTATTGCATTGAATCTGTAAATTGCTTTGGGTAGTGTGGACATTTTAATGATGTTAATTCTTCCAATCCATGAACAGGGATATGTTTCCATTTGTTTGTGTCTTTATTGATTTCTTTCTTCAGTGTTGTGTAGTTTTCTGCATACAGGTCTTTAACCTCCTTGGTTAGGTTTATTCCCAGATATTTTCTTTTTATTTTGCTATATTGAATGGGATTTTTTTCTTGATTTCTGCTTCTGCTATTTCATTGTTGGTATACAAAAATGCCTTTGATTTCTGGATATTAACTTTGTATCCCGCTGTTTTGCCAAATTCATTTATTAGTTCGAGCAGTTTTTTGGTAGAGGCTATAGGGTTTTCCATGTACACTATCATGTCATCTACAAACAATGGCAGTTTTGTTTCCTCCTTTCCGATTTGGATGTCTTTTATTTCCTTTTCTTGTCTGATTGCTGTGGCTAGAACTTCCAATACTATATTGAATTGAAGTGGTGAAAGTGGACAACCTTGTCTTCTTCCTGATCTTAGTGGAAAAGCTTTTAGTTTTTGCCCATTGACTATGTTGTTGGCTGTAGGTCTTTCATATATGGCCTTTATTATATTGAGGAATGCTCCCTCTATTCCCATCTTGCTGAGTACCTTTATCATAAATGGGTGTTGTACCTTATCAAAAGCTTTTTCCACATCTACTGATATGATCATGTGGTTTTTGTCTTTGCTTTTGTTTATGTGATGGATTACATTTACTGATTTACAAATATTGAACCATCCGTGCATCCCTGGGATGAATCCCACTTGGTCGTGGTGTATAATCTTTTTGATGTATTGTTGGATGGCATTTGCCAATATTTTATTGAGGATTTTAGCGTCTATGTTCATCAGCAATATTGGCCTGAAGTTTTCTTTCTTTGTTGTGTCTCTATCTGGCTTTGGAATTAGGAGGATGCTGGCTTCATAAAAAGAGTTTGGGAAGTTTCCCTCCTTTTGGATTTTTTGGAATAGTCTGTGAAGAATAGGGGTTAGCTCTTCCTTAAAAGCTTTGTAGAATTCTCCTGTGAAACCATCTGGTCCAGGGCTTTTGTGTGATGGGAGTTTTTTGATTACTGGTTCAATTTCATTTGCTGTTATTGGCCTGTTCAGGTTTTCTGCTTCTTTTTCATTGAGTTTTGGAAGATTATATTTTTCTAGAAATTCGTCCATTTCACCAAGGTTTTCAAATTTCTTGGTATACAACTCTGCATAGTAATTTCTTACAGTTCCTTCTATTTCTGTGGTATTAGTTGTAATCTCTCCTCTTTCATTTCTGATTGTGTTTATTTGGGTCCTCTCTCTTCTTTTCTTAATGAGCCTACTTAAAGGTTTGTCTATTTTGTTTATCTTGTCAAAAAAACAACTCCTGGAATCATTGATCCTTAGAATTGTGCTTTTAGTCTCTATGTCAGTTAGTTCTGCTCTGATCTTGGTTATTTCTTTCCTTCTACTCATTCTGGGCTGTCTTTGTTGTTGTTCCTCGAGTTCTTGGAGGCGTCAGGTTAGGTTGTTTGTTTGAAATGTTTCTATCTTCTTTAGTTAAGCTTGTATGGCTATGAACTTCCCTCTGAGGACTTCCTTCACTGTGTCCCATAAGTTTTGGGTTCTTGTACTCACAACAACATTTTCATTTGTTTCCAGAAGCTTTTTGATTTCTTCCCTAATTTCAATCTTGACCCATTCATTGTTTAATAGCATATCATTCAGTCTCCATGATTTTGGGTGTTTTGGGTTTTTTCTTGTGGGGTTGGTTTCCAATTTCAGTCCCTTTGTTATCAGAGAAAATGCTTGGTATGATTTCTATTTTCCTAAATTTGTTGAGACTCGTTTTGTGTCCTATCATGTGGTCTATCTTTGAAAATGTTCCATGTGCATTTGAAAAGAATGTGTATTTAGCTTCTTTGGGATGAAGGGCTCTATATATATGTCAAGTCCATTTCATCTAGGGTGTCGTTTAATGCTGCAATATTTTTGTTGATATTTTGTTTGGAAGATTTGTTCATTTTGACAGTGGGATGTTAAAATCCCCTACTATAATTGTGTTGCTGTCAATATCTTTCTTGAGATTCTCTAGGATTTTCTTTATATATTTGGGTGCTTCTATGTTGGGTGCATACATATTTACAACGTTTGTGTCTTCTTGGTGGATTCCTCCTTTGAGTATTATGAAGTGACCTTCTGGGTCTCTCGTTATGGCCCTGTTATTGAAGTCTATTTTGTCTGATATGAGAATTGCTACCCCGGCTTTTTTTTCTTGTCCATTCACTTGGAAAACTTGTTTCCATCCTTTCACTTTTAGTCTGTGGTGGTCTTTTGACCTGAGGTGGGTCTCCTGTAGGCAGCATATGTGAGAGTCATACTTTCTTATCCATTCAGCTATTCTGTGTCTTTTAATTGGTGCATTTAATCCATTTACATTTAAGGTTATTATTGAAAGGGACTTATTCATTGCCATTTATGTACCTGTGTTCCTCTCTGTCTCTCTCTTTTCCTTCCTTTCCTTAAAGCAGCCCTTTTAGTAATTCTTGTAGAGCTGGTTTTGTGGAGGCGTATTCTTTTAGACTTCTTTTGTCTTGGAAGCTCTTTATTTGGCCTTCTATCTTGATTGAGAGCCTTGCTGGATAAAGCAGCCGTGGTTGTAGGCCTCTGTTTCTCATTACTTGGAATATTTCCTGCCATTCTTTTCTTGCTTGGAATGCTTCCATTGAGAAGTCATTAGCCAGCCTTACTGGGACCCCCTTGTATGTTACTTCCTTTTTCTCCCTTGCTGCTTTTAGGATTCTCTCTTTGTCTTGGAGTGTTGCCATTTTAATAATGATGTGTCTTGCAGTAGGCCTGTTTGGGTTCCACCTGATTGGAACTCTCTGCAATTCCCAACTCTCTGCATTCTCAACTTAGGAAAATGTTCCGTTATTACTCTTTCAAGTAGGTTTTCTATCCCTTGTTCTTCTTCCTCTCCTTCTGGTATTCCTATTATTCGGATATTATTATGTTTCATGTTGTCTTGCATTTCTCTTAAATTCTCCTCATTTTTTCTGATTCTCTTTTCCCTTACTTGGGCCCTCTGGGAGATTCTTTCTATCCTGTCTTCTATCTCACTTATACGATCTTCCGCCATATCCATTCTATTCTTCATACCTTCTACTGTGTTCTTCAGTTCAGACATTGTATTCTTCATTTCCGCTTGGCCTTTGCTGATGGTTTCTATTTCCTTTTTCATGTTGGTGTAGTTTGCAGAGAGTTCATTGTAGCTCCCCTGTATTTTCTGGTAGCTCGTTGTAAGCTCTTTGAATTTCCTGATAACCAGTGCTTTGAATTCAATATCTGATAGTTAACTTGCCTCTATTTCATCTAACGTTCTTTCTGAGACTTCCTCCTTTTCTTTCATTTGGGGATTGTTTGTTTGTATTTCCATTGTTTGTGATGGTCCTCTTGGTGGTCTCAGCTTCTTAAATTGATCCGTTCTGGTTCCCTGGGTTTATGGTGTGAACTTCTGTGGTAGGATACCTGTGAGATTCAGTGGTGCAGTGTCCTGCAGGTATCTTGGTGTTCTCTGCTTCCACGTACTCGTCTTGTTGGTTTCCAGCTGGTCAAACCTTTTTTTCTGGTCTCACTAGCTGCAGCAGCCTGAGGGGCTATAGTGTGGCCTTTCTCGCTTCTCGTTAAACTCGACTGGTCTTGCCAGTTTCCTCCCAAGATCCAGACTGGCACCGCTCTCCTGGCCCCACTGAGAGCAGATTTTTCCCCAGGATTCCCAGCCCTAGTCTGGCGTGAGGGCGCACACTCCCAGCCAGGCTTTCCTGGTCTTGTAGGCTTGGGGGTGGACCTTTCCCAGTGCTGTGCCAGAACACACAGGGCAACTCACAATTCTCTCAAACTGACAGCCACAGACTGACTCCCAGTGCTTCTCAGCCTGCACCAGCTGGTTAGTGAGGGAGCTGATGGCTGGCTCTCTTGCAGGGGACTTGCTAGCAGCCCAAGGCTCCCTGAGACTGTGGGAGAGCCGACTCAGACCCCGTGCTACAGGGAATGCTCGGGCGACTCTCTGTTCCCCAATCGGACAGCCACAGCCTGAGTACCAGTGCTCCCCAGTCTGCGCCAGCTGAGTAGGGAGGGAGCTGGTGACTGGCTCTCTTCCAGGGGCCCTGCCAGCAGCCCAAGACTCTCCAAGACTGTTTGAGAGCCGGCACAGGCCCTGCAACACAGGGAATGCAGGGGCGACTCTCAGTTCTCCCAGGCCAGCAACCACAGCCTGACTCCACAGGTTATGAGAGCTCTCTGGTTTGCTTCCCAATGCCCACTCCTCTCTCTGCCACTACAGGCAAACCGATCTGTCCTGGTGTTTTCCAATCTGAGCCCTGCCAGATAGGGAGGGTGCCAGTGACTAGTTTTATGCCAGGATTGCTGTTACCCGCCCTCAGATCTCAGAGACCGGGGTGGCCCGGTGGAGGGCCTGCAGCCTCTGCGCTGTTTCCTCCTACCTTGTTGATCTGCGGTCGCCTCCTCTCCTCAACCTCTGGTCATTCCGTGTCCGCTACACTCTCTGGAGTCCTGCCTTCTTATGTGCTGGGTCCCTGTTGGCTATCCGCTGTGCTCCTCAGCAGATCAGCCCGGTCTTTCTCTGGCGCACAGAGGGAAGCAAAATCCTTTGTCCTACTCCACCGCCATCTTCTTGATGAGTCCTAATTATCTTTATTCTTCTTTACTATCCTACATCTCAGCCCTTCCTTCCATTTAAAAAAGTCTTAAATTTTTCTCTAACAGAGATTAGCTGTAGTAAGCCCTTTCAAGTTTCGGTTTACTTGTCTGGCCCACCCTGCAAATTTTTTCTAAAGATTAAATTTATTCTTTAGATATAGCAATAATTACAATGACTTGTGCAATATTTGAATTATATTTTTGCAAAACTCTAAACCTTATATTAAATTATTAGGGTTGGCAGTATAAAAGATTTCATCTAGAATTGTAAAATTATAATTTATCAAGTGTATATGCTGGCTTCATAGAGATATTTAACACTATGATGCTGCATTGCATTGTCTTGTATTGAAAAAGCCTTAGGTAAGAAACTGAGACTAATTTCCTAAATATCGTCCCTAGGCTTAAAATTTTACTCTTTGTATTGGAGAAACTTAATAAAATTTATAAGATACATTAGAATTTTGTTAGAAATCCAAGCCAAGCACATAAATCCTGTATGCAATTTTATCCAACAATAAAATGAAACAGGATGGTGAAATGTCCAATGTTTCTGAGTTACTTTATAATCTTATCCTACTGTATCGCCCTCTATTTTTTTCTAAGGAGATGGTGAACTTGGCTTCAAAACTCCTCAAGTAATATTGCCAAATCAGCCTCTCAAAGTAAAAGTCGTACACACTCCGAGAATGTGTGACGGCATCAGCAAAACACAGGGGTGGAGACCTAAGGCACAGCATAGAGACATGAAAGCAACCATAGCTCCAGAGCAGGTAGAAAAAGAAACAATCATATAACAAGTAAAGGCATTCTAAAGAAGGTTTGCTTTTGTATAAACAAGTATATATTGTTGATGAAGTCTAATTCAAATAAATGAGGGCAAATCCATTTTTGGGTCTAATTTCCACTAAACTAAAAGATAGTTTTTAATAGTTTAGTGTGTGTGTGTAGAGATATACATACATACATATATAGTGTGTATGTATATGTTTAGTGTATGTGTATGTATATGTGTAGTGTGTATGTGTATGTTTAGTGTGTGTGTAGAGATATATATATACATACACACATACACTGTATATATATACCTGTGTATATGTATACACATATATGTATGTATATATATGTATATACACGTATGTATACACATATATTTGTATATATGTATATACACACATATATATTTATTTACCTGTTAAATTTGGACTTTGGCATCATGCAGGGCATAAGGCATCATGCTTTTTGTTGTTATTTTGGATTGGTTTTTACTGTTCCTGGTAAAACCTTAGGTGCTTTGTGCTTGCAAAGGCTTTTGACAATAAAATGTTTAAGTCAATGTACTAGATATTGGCCTCTAAGTTATGCAAAATTTTTGTCTGTCCTCATAATTTTCAGTTACACTGACTGTACAATTTGGACTTATATAATTGATTTCAAAATAAAATTAATTTTCCTGAAGCTTTTGGCTTAAGTATTGCTACCCTAAACTAGATGCATTTTACTGATCACAATTTGTCTTCTAAAACACTTTTTGTATTTTAAGTGAGGTACAGTCATTTTGTTTTTCCTGTCATAGACGGCTATGATATAAAGCACATTCTACTTTGGAGAGAATGGTTGAAGCTATCTCTATACATAAAGCACTTTAGCTGAAAGGTACTGTATTCCTGAAATGGGCTTTCATTATTTATTGACTCACTACCCTGTCATCATTTTCCTGAAGCACTTTTGATCTCTTTAATAAATATTGTAATTTCATTTTGAAAGTATTTACCATGCTGAAAAGCACTTAAAAAAATTACCATAACCGGGGTTTTGTTTGAATAACCAATGATGAAACCTGCTCTCTTGTTCTCAGGCAAGAACAAGACATTGGTTATTGTGAGCACTGTCAGTTTGGTGAAAATAGGCATGGTAATTAATGTATACTCAAGGAAAGGAATGGTGGTGAATTTTGGAAAAGCAAGAGCATTTACAGTCTGAAATTTAACCCTTGCCTTAAGGTGTCAAGGTAAGGATGTCAAGAGCAGTTTTTCATGTATCACAAAGAATATGTTAATCTTAAAATTGTGTTAATGGTAGCTAGGTAAGTGAAATTTAATATCTCTTCTGAATGCATTAGTTTATAAATACTCTGCCTGGGGTTGTCTTAACTCAGTCCTGGGACTGGTTAACAAGTTATTGATAAGAAAATGCATAAAGTAGTACTTTGCACATAACACATAGTCCTACACATTTCATGATTTAACAAATTTTAAAAAATGATCTATCCCACAGTGACAAATTCAGAATTGACTCATTTTTTGAACACCTTACCAGGGATGTTCAACCTTTTGGCATCTCTGGACCTCACTGGAATAAGAGTTGTCTTGGACCACACATTAAATATACAAACACTAATAAAAACCGACAACAACACCAAAAAATTTTTAAGCAAATTAAAAGCATTCATAGCCATACTGGGCCTCTTGCGGCCCACAGGCTTTGGGTTGGATACCCCTGTAACCTCCCTAGACCATGTGTGAGTGGTCTTGATGCCCCTGTTTTGACTTCCATTTTTATCTGGACTTACAGTCCTCCTAACTGAAGTGCTACATGTCTTGGAGAAGGTGAATATTTTAAGAACAGTTCATACTCAGCTAAGTGATTTGTTCCTGCTCTTCAGCTTCTCTTTTTTTGTTTTTGTTTTTCATTTATACATTTAAATGTCAACTTTTTTTAGCCAACTTCCCTAAATACTTCATTTAAAGTAGCCATGGCATCTAAGCACTTTATTATAGACTTTTGTGTTTCTCAGGGCTTAGTGTCATCTCATATTGCCATGTTCATATATTTGTTTACTTTTATATTTTCTTTCTCCTCTATCTAGAGCATAAGTAAGTTGGCTTATTTTATTTGCCATTAGATCACCAGAAGAACGTTGGCATGGAGTAAGCACAAATTTGGTATTTATTAAGTATACAGATATCCATATTTAATAAATATATAAGTAGTACATATATTGTACATATCAGTATTTAAAATGTGCAATGGCCCATAAACTATAGGGTAGAAAGCACATTTTCCCAAGGAAGGCATCTATTGGTATTCCTTTTTTTCATAAAATTTGCAACTCTTCTAATGAGTTTCTGACAGCAAAGGGAATGCCATTTATTTAATTTTGTATATAAATATTCTTCATGTTAATTCAGCTATTTACTCTAGAAAGATAATATATCTAGACTGTATTTAAACTGTCTTTAATGATATTTAGGATTCTGTCACTTAGAGAGGAGTTGGGAACTCTCTCTTTTGGAGTAAATAGATAGCATGCAATATGCATATTGAAAATATTTGGTGATTGAAGATAATTGGTTCATTGATGTAGAAGTAGCAATGAGTTTAGAGAAAATGGAAACCATTTTGAAGATAAGGTGCATCTTCGAAAATTGGAAACAACAATGTCTTCAATTTCTGAATGTACTTTGTTTCCCACTGTTTTTTTTCTATTTATTTTATTTTTTTCAATTTTTTATTTAATTATTTTTCAAGTACAGTTTTCTATCTATTACTCCCATCCTTTCCACCCCCCTGCTCCCCCCCCCGCCCTCCCATTTCCACCCTTCTCAGTTGTTGTCCATGTATCCTTTATATATGTTCCTTTAAATCCCTCCCCTATTTCCCCGGAAATTCCCTCCCCTCTCCCCTCTGGTCACTGTCAGCCTGTTCTCTATTTCAGTGTCTTTGGTTATATTTTGCTTGCTTGTTTGTTTTGTTGTACCCCACTGTTTTGCCAAATTCATTCATTAGGTCAAGTAGTATTTTGGTGGAGTTTAAAGGGTATTCTATACGCAATATCATGGCATCTGCAGTGATAACTTTATTTTCTCCTTTCCAATTTGAATGCCTCTTATTTCTTTATCTTGTCTGATCACTGGAGCTAGAACTCCAATACTATGTTGAATCCAAGTGGTAAAAGTGGACATCCTTGTCTTCTTCCTGATCTTAGTGGGAAAGATTTCAGTTTTTGCCTGTCAAGTATGGTGTTGGGAGAATTAACATCATTAAAATGTCCATACTACCCATCCAAAGAAATCTATAGATTCAAAACAACCCCTATCAAAATACCAATAAAATATTTCACAGATACAAAACAAATATTTCAAAAATTTGCATGAAACTATAAATTTCCCTGAATAGCCTCAGCAATCTTGAGAAAGAAGAACAAAGTAAGAGAGATAACAATACCTGATATCAAACTATATGAAGGCCACTGTAATCAAAACAGTCTGGAACTGGCATAATAACAGACACATAAATCAATGGAACAGAATAGAGAGCTCAGAAATAAACCCACGTCAATACATTCAGTTAGTATTTGACAGAGGGGTCAGTAAGATAAAGTGGAATAAAAATATCTTTGATAAATAGTGTTTGGAGATCTAGACAAATACATGAAAAAAATGAAATTAGACATCCAAGTTACACCACACACCAAAATAATCTCAAAATGGATAAAAGGCATAAATATAAGTTGTGACACCATAAAAGTCCTAGAGGAAAACAAAGGCAGGAAAATTTCAGCTACTCCACACAACAATATTTTCACTGATACATCCATGAGGTCAAGGGATACAAAGCAAAGAATAAACAAATGGGACTAAAACTTAAAAGCTTCTGCACAGCTAAGAAAATGTCAACAAAATGGAAAGGGAACCAACTGTATGGGAAAATATTTTTGTCAATGGTACCTCAGAAAAGGGTTTGATCTCTAAAATATATAAAGAACTCAAACAACTCCACACCAGGAAGACAAAGAATCCAATTTTAAAAAGTGGGCAGAGGACCTGAACAGACACTTCTCTAAGGAGGACATACAGAGGGTCCATTGACACACAAAAAAATTCTCAACATCACTCATTAGAGAGATGCAAATTAAAAACCACAATGAGATACCACCTCACACAAGTCAGAATGACCATTATTAATAAGTAAACAAATGACAAGTGCTGGAGAGGTTGTGGAGAAAAGGGAACCCTAGTACACTGTTGGTGGGAATGCAGACTGGTGCAGCCACTGTGGGAAACAGTATGGAATTTTCTCAGGAAACTAAAGATAGAACTGCCTTTCAATACAGTGATCCCGCTGCTGGGACTATATCCTAATAATCCTGAAATGCCAATTCAAAAGAACCTATGTACCACAACGTTCATAGCAGTGTTATTTACAGTAGCCAAGTGCTGGAAACAGCCTAAGTGCCCATCAGCAAATGAGTAGATCAAAGAACTGGTACACTTGCACAATGGAATACTTACTACACAGCAGAAAGAAAGAAGAAACTCTAATTGTCTTGACAGCATGGATGGAACTGGAGAGCATTATGTTAGGTGAAGTAAGACAGGCAATGATAGACAAATATCATATGATCTCACCTATAAGTGGACCCTAGTCAATAATACAAACAAATGAGCAAAATAGAACCAGAGACTTGGAAATAAAAAATAAACTCAGTGATCAGAGTGGAGGGGAGATGAGGCTAATGAGAGAAAGAAGGGGAAGAGACAAGCAAAGGAACACAAATAGAGGATTCATGAGCAAGGACAATGGTGGGGAGTTGACTGTGGGTGTGGGGGTGGTTTAGGGGAGAGTAATGGGGAAAAAAGTAGGACATCTGTAACTGACAATAAATAAATAAAAGAAAACTGGAAGCCAACTACTCAATAGAAAGTGAAACTAAATAAGTAAGAAAGAATATAATTGGACATATGGTGAGTTTGTTAGAATTGATGAAGTATTATTTTCAAATTTTTGTATTATTCTGTTTCCAAGAAGACTTACCAGCATAAATTTTCACAGCCAAGACCCATTTATTGATTTATTCTCCCATTGACTTGTTTCATATTAATTCCAGGTGGTTTGTAAGAAATAATTAGCACTTATACTTATGCAATAAAATATTAAGAAATGGTTGATTTTGAGTTAAATTCTCCTTGGATTTGATAGGCTAATAATAATAAATGGCTTTACAGAAGACAAACAGATTGAATAGGAGTTTATTTTTTAGTTACATTAAAAATTTTATCCTTTTTCAATAGCATGGATGGACCTGGAGAACATCATGCTAAGTGAAATAAACCAGTCAGTAACTGATTTCCATATGATTTCACTAATATGTAGACTATAATGAACAAATTGAACTAACAAGCAAAATAGAGACAGACTGCTAAACAGAAAGTAGGATGACAGCTAAGGATGGTGGGTTAGGGTAGGAAGGAGGGATTGAGTAAAAAGGAGAAAGGACTCTTGGACATGGACAGCAGTGTGGTGATTGTGGGGATTTGGGGGAGTGGGGTGTAAGGAGGTTAAACGGTAATGCAAAAAATACAATAAAAATTTAAAATTGTATTATTACACTTAACAATTTAAAAACTGATAAAAATTATTGCATGGTAATGATAAACTATTATTTTGTGTACACTATGGCACATGAGATGAATTGTTTAGACTGGATTTGGGTTGGTAGTGATGTATGGTGAATGAGATGTATATGTTTTAAATGAGAAGTCATATGTTATAAAAATCCTCTGCAGTTCAACAAATGTAATTTTTGTTAACAAACTCATGTAATTGTATTTAAAAGGTTAATGAGGGAAATAATTTTACATTTTCCACCAAGATTATTAAAAATGGGCCAGTTATAGAGTGGGATTATCTTTTTAATTAGCCCCTGATTATCAATTAATTTACAGAGAATGTCAGTTTTAGAAAAGTAAATAGATAGTAATATGTTTCAGCATCTAAAGCATTTTCAGAGATGGCTAAAGGCTGTTAATTTCTGCAGTGTGGAATATTTTACATACTCTACTAATTTCTTGAGAGATTAGACTCATTTGGAAATAAAACCACTTTTTAAATGTCATCTCTGAATAAGTAGCTTATGGTGAACTCATAATATGATGACTGCACTTTTTGCCATTTTAGTTGCATGGGAAGAAATAAAATCAAGGTATTAAAAATTACAGTATTCTTGATAATAGAAATGGGAACAGAATCGGTATGACCACAGTTACAGTTACAGTAGTAAGCAATAGTTATATAAGTAGTATGCAGTGTTATGTAGTTCCAGCTTCTTTAGTGCATTCTATTAGACAGGTTCTTTCAGACATAATCTCTGGTTCTCAGATCAATCTTGAAAGATAAATAAGATTATTCAAATTATTGGAGTAGAAATTCTAGAGATATAACACCTTGTCTTTTGTCTTACATTTAGTATGCGACAAAGCTAGAATTTTAACCCAGGTCTCTCTCAGCTCTAAATATCATGCTCTTAAAGATTATAGTATATTTAATGGCTCAGAGCCATTAAATTTCATTAATACATACTTCCTAGGATATTTTAAATAATAAAACAAGACTAATGCATATAAAGTACTGAGTACAGTGTCTTCCCATAGAAAGTACTGAATACATATGTTATCTTTATTATTAAAATAATTATGATAACTTTCATATTTTATTTTGAAACAAATGAGCTACTCAGGTTTTCAATTTACCTCTAACTGTTGTGCTCCTTATTTTGAGAAACATCTTCCTAATTCATTTGAAATTATAATTTGCCTAAATATAAAGAAAATATTAGTACATCAATACTATGTATTGTTTCTTGAGGTTATAGTTTTAGGAAATACATTGAGTATTGTCATATCTTTTTGGTTTTCCATTAAATATGGTTTATAGAGATTACTGCATTGCCATAAGAACATGGAATTCAGCCACAGAAATAATAAACAGTTCAGAGAAAAGAGAAACTACAATGAGGTGATCCTCATTATTCTAAATTATTGTTTTACTTTTCCAGTAGCTTTGGCTGCTACTGACAATACCTGTATCACATGATTTTTTCCATTGTTGTGCTTTTATCAAAATAACAGTCATTAAGTGCAGCATACAGAGTTGGATGTGAGCCTCTACTCAACAACAGACCACAAGGCAAACAGATCTTCGAGCAAGTACCAGGGACCCCTTAAGGAACCATATGGGGAGATTAAGGCAGAGTATAGACAAGGCAAGAGACAGGACCCGGGGCACCATGTTTTGTTAATGTACATGGGTGATGTGCTTTGGGATTTCAAGGCTAAGGTGGATTGGTCACATTAAACCAGAACAGGGGAGTTTGGTGTGCTTCTTGATGATCTTATTTAAGGGAAGCATAAGGTGTAGCCCATGGGAGGCAGGGGAGGTTGTTGATCCTAGGGCTGTTGGGGAAGCTATATCAGTAATTTACATTTGCTTGTGACTCTTTAGGTTGCTATATGGCTATGTAATTGCATGAGGGGCTAGTGTCAGATTCAAGTTACTGCAGGCCACTTGGCCAAACAAAATGTCTGATGAGGCAGCAACACCACGGAATAGTTTAGCTAATCTCTCTACACGTATGCATTACTTATGATTTTCTACAAATGCATTTGTAAGTTTATATAATTGGTCTTTACTTATATAAAATAAATTAGGGTTTATAAAACAGAGAAATGAGTGGATGGCTTTGAAGTATTCACTAAAATTTTTTTAAATCACAAAGATTATTTAAGGTCTTTTGGAAATGTGAAGACCACAAGTTCATTTAAATGATATTTTAACTTATAACACTTTATTTAATGATGAGCCATCAATCAAAATGAGGCATGGTTATGTAAGTAATATAGAAAAATAAAGTTGTTTGATAGATTTTCTAGAAAAGTCCATGGTACCATGTGTAATGCAAACAACACTGTAATTGAACTTGAGTTACTCACAACATCAGGTCTGTTACTAATTAACTTCTAGAGGGAAGAAGGGAAATCTTCTTTCTAGGGAAATCATTTAACTTTGGCTTCCTTATCTGAACCATGAACTAGTTGAAATAAATGTGTGGTTACCAAACTATTAAGAGGCCATGATATGCTCTTCAGAATTGTATAGTAACCTGCCACAAGTGTGGAGTAAAGTGAGATTTTTGGATATCCAACCATTCGTGTTGAATTCATACAACACAATTTCACTCTCATCTGATCTAGTGTGGATCCCAGAATATTTTCATTTGTAAGGAGAGGCACTACTAATAGTATTTGAAAAACAATTTGACTCTACGGTCATTTCCACCACTGTTTTATTTTCCAAATGGTGGGATTGATACGAACTTTGAGAAATGTGCATATTAACTTTGAGAAAATGTATTTTGTTTTCAGAAAATAATTTTTAGGAAAATAAACTTTGTATAACTCTTTTGCAAAGTAGTTGTGAATAGTTGAGGATTTTGAGGGCCAGAAAAATTCATGCCTTTTTACAAGTTTCTCTTTATACATACGGTCTATTTCTTGTTGTTTCAAAAATAATACTTATATTTTAGAGATTATACTGAAATATTTACCCATGAATAGGTGTTATATTTGGCATTTGCTTCAAAATAAATAGGAATGTGGCTAAATGAGTTGGGTATAGATAAAACTAGATGGCTCCCAAGTCGATAATTGTTGGCATTGGCTAATGGGCAAATGTAGTTTCACTGTAATATTATTGAAACATTGGCATATGTTTGATTTTTCTATTGGAATATATTTTTAAAGATTCTACTTAAAATAAGTTTGTTCATTTATTACAAGAGTGTTCATTCTGTAGCCAGGAACAATTACTGATCCACTTAGGTTTCAGAGAGCAGATCTGTGTCATGTGATTTTACTGTCTTTAGGTGGTATTTCTTTTTGTTCAGCCAAGTTACACTGCACCATTTATTTTTGCTGTTAATGCACAGCTGTAGACATAAATTTTAGATGAGCCATTAAAATCACCTTTGCTCATTTTCCAATCAGATACGTCACTTTTAAAGTTAATTTAACAATTGATAATTATTTTCTTAGTTTAGTTATAGACATCTGTACATTTTTTTTTTAAGTTTTAATAGTGTTAAATGTCTCCTGGTAGACCATAAGACTCTGCAGTATCATTTTCAGGTATGTAAAATTACTGTATAGTACACTTTCTACTTCTACTGAAAACACGAATTTTAGTTTTATTATGGTTCTGGTCTAGAATGTGGTGTTCCCACTTGTACCATCACTGAATCAGTCTTCTCTCAATTCAGAAATCTGGAAAATTGAAAGCATTTTGCCTTTACTTTCAAACATTGCTTCATTTCTTTGTCATTTTGATACTGCTCTATTGTGTGGCACTGTCTGATAGATGACCAGATGGTCCTATTGAAAAACTTCAATTTATCCTGAAATGAAAATCTAGTAAAAAGAAACTTAGGAAAATTTAGACTACTGAAAGTTATGTTTTAAAAACTATCTGTTGTTACATTTATATCAAATATATTTATAAATAATTTATTTTCAAAGTAATTAAGGGAAATCTTATCAATGAGTGTATCTTCCCTATAAATTGAAGGGAATAATAATATATATATCAAAATGATATATAATATATCCTTATATATATCCTTATTCATTATGAGAATAATAGATTTAAATCATTAAGTGTAAATTATCTTTTGACATTCATGCTATAAATTTGCAGATTTATTTATTTATTTTATTATTTGTTGGTATAAAATTTAGAATGTTTTAATATTTTTGCATTGAGTTTGGGAAATATTGTACTTGAAAACTGGACACAAGAAATCCGAAACCCATGGAATACACTACTGTTACACTGACTTGTCCACCCCAGTCCACACCTATGGTCTTATAGTCCTCTGATGACCGGATAACAGAAGAGGAAAAATACTGAACTTGGTTCATGAACGGGTCAAATAGGTACCTAAGTTCAGCCATATCTGCTTGAATGGATTGCTACTACACTACAGTTCTGAAGGTTGATCTTGAAGGAAAGTAATGAAAAGAAATCCCCCCAGTCAACAGGGATTGTAGAGGTGACTGCAGTCATCCAATTTACATGAAAATAAAAGTGGTCCGTGTTATTATTTGTATTTTATGGGTCTTGACAAATAGCTTGCTTGGCTGTCCCTGGACCTTGAAGAAGAAAGATTTGAAAATAGAATGTCTTGGCTAGTAGACCTCAGTCTGCCTCTGCCATTAGCCACTCATGTTCTGTCACAATGGGCTCAGGAACAGAATAGCCACAGTGGCAGACGACGGCCCTTCCATAATGGGATCCCACTCAGTAAAGCTGGTTAAACTCTGGTCCCGGCAGCTGCAGCGCTGAACCAGCAGTGCCCACCCTCCAGCTCCCAGCACCTCTACTCAGCTTTGACCTTGCTGTCCCGCCCGTGGTGCCACTATGATGGAACAGATCATTTCCTTCGCCAAGGACTTCCTGGCTGGAGGCGTCACGGCCGCCATCTCCAAAACGGCCGTGGCCCCGATTGAGCGGGTCAAGCTGCTGCTGCAGGTGCAACATGCCAGCAGGCAGATCACAGTGGACAAGCAGTACAAGGGCATTGTGGACTGCATCTTGCGTATCCCCAAGGAACAGGGTGTGCTGTCCTTCTGGAGGGGCAACCTGGCCAACGTCATCTACTACTTCCCCACACAAGCCTTCAACTTTGCCTTCAAGGATAAGTACAAAGAGGTCTTCCTGGGAGGCGTGGACAAGCACACACAGTTCTGGAGATATTTTGCTGGCAACCTGGCCTCTGGTGGGGCGGCTGGAGCCACCTCCCTTTGCTTCGTCTACCCCTTGGATTTTGCCAGAACCCGTCTGGCTGCCGACGTGGGGAAATCTGACACCGAGAGAGAGTTCAAGGGCCTGGGACACTGTCTGGTGAAGATCATAAAATCCGACGGCATCCTCGGCCTGTACCAAGGCTTCAGTGTCTCTGTGCAGAGCATCATCCTCTACCGGGCTGCCTACTTTGGCTTGTATGACACGGCCAAAGGCATGCTCCCTGACTCCAAGAACACCCACATCATGGTGAATTGGACCATCGCACAGATAGTGACGGCTGTGGCGGGCTTGGCCTCCTACCCCTTCGACACCGTGCGGAGGCGGATGATGATGCAGTCCGGGCGCAAAGGAGACGAGATCATGTACAGGGGGACTGTCCATTGCTGGAGGAAGATCTTCAAGGACGAGGGGTTCAAAGCCTTCTACAAGGGCGCCTGGTCCAACGTCCTCAGGGGCATGGGTGGCGGCTTTGTGCTGGTCCTTTACGACGAGCTGAAGAAAGTCATCTAGGGGTGTCCTCTGGTCTAGACGCAGGGACCTGGAGAGTAGTGAAGAATCCTTCACTGTTTTGGACCATTGACCTTCCAGAAATTCTAGTGTTTCCTTGGCCAGATCATGTGTGAAAGGCTGGGGAGGCCTCTAGAACAGGGTTCATTGTGATCACAGCTGACACCTTGATTCCATTCATTGATTGGGGGGGGAGGGGAAACTTGACATCTTTTTGGTTCTGGGGCAGAGCAGCTCCCTTACACACACCTAGAGCCTAACTGTTTGGAGGATCAGTTGTGTTTAAGTAATTATTTTAAAAAGTCATGTCTCTCCCTTATAGTTAATCACTATTCTCTTTTGCACATCCAAATACTTGCGATAACATTCTATGTTGGGCATTCTGCTGCAAACAATAAAAACAAGACAGGGAAAAAAAGACTAGTTAAACTATTTGTGCTATTTATGCCATCAAATGTTCAACATAACAGCAAGGGAGATCAGGCCTAATAGAGTGCTGGATCCATCATATGGCTTACTGTCACACATCGTATCAAACAAGGGACCTTCTTTACAGCAAAGGACAAGCAACTCTGGGCATATGATGGTTGGATATACTTTTTTGTCACGTATAACACCATCGGGAAGGTTCTGGAGAGACTGAATAATGGAACACTCTTAAAGGCACAGCTAAGGTCCTTGCTTACAAACGACACCCTGAAAGGATGCAGTGACATCTTCCAGGATACACTATGTACACTCAATTAATGATTATAAGCCACAAATTAATTTTATGTCCTGTAGATTTTGGATAGATGAGTACAGGAAACAAGTTGAAGTAGTCCCACTTAGCATTGTTCACAGTGACTCATGTGGAGTCAAATGTGCTTTCCATCACTGTAATTCTAGGATCTAATATGTGTCTCCATACAGGTCTTCAAGGAGAGAATCTTTCTACCAGGAGACACAGAAAAAAAATCTCATTAAACTTTAAGCTATAGTTACCACCTGACCACCAAGAAATTAATAGGCAAGGGATGGCATCGTTGTTTTGCCAGGGTAAACAACCCTGGCCATCTGGAAAAAAGCAAGGTTGCTCTTACAAGATAGGGCCAGGAAGAAATGTTTGTTGGTTGCAGGCAGTCTACTAGGGCTTCACTTGTGTTGTCCTGGTTAATTTAGACAATAAATTAACAAGTGCAGCAATTACAGCTTCGGAAGAACATTGTTACAGGCCTCAGAAACCTCAGGAATGAGGGCGTGAATTATCTACCAGGTAATTAACCTAGACTAGCAGAGGTACTGGCAGAGAAAGAGGGGGATCAGAATGAGGAGAACAAAAGACAGATGCTAAGTATGTGCAAGAGGTGTTCTGTGGTCAGTGCTAGGGGTCTAACTCAGATCCTCCTTTAGGACTGTGACACTCATCCCACAACTTCTAGGAGTGTCAGAAGTAGATGGATCATGCTAAAACCTCCCCAAAATACTGGCCTGAACCAATAGGTAAGAAAAAGAGTTTAGCCCTTTGCTTAAAGACATCTCTGTGGGCCAGCTCGGAGTTACTTATGGTATCTGCTGAGGCCTCTTTTGTGACTATTGCACAGTTCAACTTCTCTCTCTGTGTGAACTCCAGAAGATGATAGTGCATGCTTTTTTTAAAAGAAGATTACTAGAATACACAGAAGAGAATTACAAAGAACCAGATGATCATAAATCAAATGTAAAAATAACATGGTATAAAAATGCTTTATTTAAAGATATCAAAAAATAAGTAAAAGAAACTATTTTATATGAGATAGCATTGACAGCAATTATCCTGTGCAATCCTTAAAATATTTGACTTTTGACTTAAAAAAAGATCTGATCAGCATCAGATCTTTCTGTTATCCTTTGATTCATTCATACATTAAGTAGCATATTAATCTCTAAATATAAATTTTTCTTCAAAGTACACTAGAAATTATAACTCAAAATGTAGCCTGTGCATCAGCATTATCAGCATCATCTAATAGCTTAAAGAAATGCAGACTCCCTTAGACTTTTGAAAACACAATCTGCATTTTAGCAAGACTTTCCCAGATGATCATACACACACTGAAGTTTGATGAGCATTGCATCAAGAACTATTAATTCTGGAGTGTTTCTATCGCAAGAAATGTTTTATAATTTTACTTGAGTGAAATTTTATGTGAATGAAATGAAATATTTCCATGGTAAGACTCCAGGCTGACCCTAAGGGAAAATTGTCACAACTGTAATAGCATTATCAATACAATATATATTTTAAATAAATAAGTAAATATGTAATGTATTAGTTCTCCAAATTAACTTTTCTATGAAATGACCCTCCATAGTATGACTTGTTTTATATTTCTGACATTTCAATTGTAGTGCACATTTGCTGATTGTGTCAGTCCACACCCTTCATCTGCTTCAGCAAATGGGCCTTTATTTTCTGTGGGAAATCCATTGTACCTGATTTGTTTTGTAATGGTGATGCTCTCTCCCTGCCAGCCAGTATTTGATGTATTATCCATGGCTGGGGAAATTGGAGTATGTATCCCACATTAGACTGAGCAATAAGTTTAAAACTGGGTAAAGGTCTCTTATTGGGCCCATTAAGCGATACAAAGGGCCCAGCAGGCCCATCCTAATAATGTAAAAATAAGAGGAAAGATTTTTTTTCACAGGATGCAAGTTAGGATTCAACACATGGATACTCTTGGTCCAAAATTTGAGGTGATAGGTGCTGTGATATCACTAAAAACCCTGGTTTGTGGTGTGACTGTCTTCAGTGTCACAGTTAATTATGCCAGTTAGTTTCATTTGGGTCTTAGGGTAGTTTGCATACAACTTTGTAATCTGAAACAGTTTTAAAAATACATGCACATTACACCTCCTCTCATACTCACTATTCCATTACTAGTTCAAAGTGGATGGCAGAATTTCTTAGAGAACACAATCTTTTATTTACTGGAACAATTTGGGAAAATATTGTGAAAACATAGTTTTTAGGACATGATTAGATTGATATAAAATGACAGAATGATAGCTTAGTTGTTTTGAAATGAAGAATTTGTTATTGGGGGAGCATACTATAGAAAAGGTGGTAAGAGTGCAATGGTACAAAGTGAATTGAGAGAGGGGAAGAGTGGGAGAAGAGTGTAGACCTAGCCAGATGGCAAAAGCCTGTGAACCCAGGAGAGGACATTTTCAATGAGAAATTTTCAGAGTAGCTCTGGCTCAGAGATTTTAAGAACACAGTGGCTAGATTTATAGCTTATATTGTATACTTGAAGACGTGTTGTTGTAAATTTACGCAATACTCTCCTGACCCTGAAAAAAGCAATTGCATGCAAATATAAAGTAAAAATATATTGGAAACAATTCAAGCAATGTGATTCATTTAAAAATAATATCAAAATATAATAATTTTATATGCAAAAACTAACCAGTTATAAAATGTAGAAGAAAATAAAAATATTAGTGGCACAAAATTAAACACCAAGGAATACACTTAACAAGAAGTTTTTAGAAACTACATGGATAAAGCTTTTAAACTCTATCAAGGAACAACAGAGAAGTGTTGACTAAATAGAATTTAATACTCTTTTTATAGAGATAATAGTCAAAAGTGAAAGTTCTCTTGACTTAAACTATGATAACATCAGTTAGAAATTTATGAAGTGATTATCTGGCATAGAAGAATACACATACAGAAGCTTCAATTGCTAGGGGTAAAATCTAGCATGTTAAAGGTAAGATATAAAGATTATATATATACTGCTTTTGGTTACCTTACCAAGAATATGGGATTGAGAAATCAGACTGCTAAGTATAGAACACTGGAAAATGTACCCTGATAGTATGAGAATCTAACAAATGACAAAAATGACATTTCACATTATTTGTGAAAGATAAACTATTTTAAACATGGTTTGGGATGACCACCAAACCTTTTTGAAGAAAGCCTTGAAGAGAAGAGGTATGAAAGAAGGGAAACATGGAAGAAAGAATGAAGCTGCTGAAAATATGTAGATTTTCACATGAAAATAAAACATATGTATTATATGGAAACAATGCTGCAAGTTAATAAACCCAAAAGAAAAGGAATTGAAGATGTTCATAAACAGGTGGCAAAAATTTCATTTCCATAATAAATAAAATGCTGTTACAAATAAGAAAGTAATTTAACTGTTAAAAAAGATAAAGAATAGGAATAGGTCACAAAAAGAGATATAGAAATATTTAGAAAACACATGAAAATATGTGACCATAAGGTCTGAATTGCACTGTGTTAAAAACTCTGTATATCTTATGAAAGTTTATATTTAGAGATAACAATAGATACTGGTAAAGTATTTTATGAAGTTTACCTCCCATTTCTAATAAAAAATACTTCACAAAAAATGAACAGAGAAAATAAAATTGATTTTGTGACATTATTTAAAACCTTCAACAAACAAAATAAATTTGAAACATTAGAGATATTTCCAATAAATTCAGGGCCATTTAAAAGATGACCACAAGATGGCAATATATGAGATCAATATATGAAAACCTAAAGCTTTCTTAAAAAACAGCAATAACTAATTCTAAAATGCAAACAAAGTACATAAATCCCTTTAAAATGGCAACAAATCTATAAAATATGCATAAGCTGAATCAGAAATGGACAAAACGCACACTAAAATTGTAAAAGAGAAACTAAAGTACATAGATAGAAAAAATAGAAATAGCCTATATTCATGGATACTAAATCTGGCAAAAATATCACTTCTCAAATCAGCTTATATACTTACTACAATTTCAGTTAAAATTATTCTTAAGATTTTCAATATAAGTTAGTAAACTTATTTTAAAATTCATATATCAGCTTAACAAGATCCACTAAGTTAAGGAAAATAAGAACTCATTTCATAAAATATCAAAATATCTTTTAAATCCAGAAAATTTTAAAAGTGATGTTTGAATGCTTTAAATATTAAAATGAGATCTCTGTCTATATTTTTTGGAACAGTGACTTACACATATACTGAACATATAAAAGGAAAAAATTAAAATATTGATGAACTATTTTTAAATGAATTTATGACAAAGAAAACCTTTCTGTGTTCCAAAAAAGCAAGAGACATAAAATAATTTTGAAATTAACCTTTAAAAGTAAACTTCAATGTTTACTTATAGTGAAGTTTATTATTAAATTAACATGTAAAAGATCAATGACATCATAAAAAATTAACTTAAAACTACAAAAAGAAAAAAGGCAAGCTGCACATAAAAATAAAAGCTACGTACTGTAAAATTTCATTTGTAATGCACATAACAGCCAAAAATAAGGACCAGAATATATACTTTCCTACAGACAAAATTGTTTTTTAATGATGGGCATAGTATTAAAAATGATATAAGGAAAAGGATATTAAGAGGAAATTCACAGAAGAGGAAACCCAAGTGGGCAATAAAAAATGCAAATATTTTCAATCTCTCTAATAAATAGGGAAAGACAAGTGATAATAACAAAACACGAAATGTTTAACACAGTGCATGCGAAGTTGCGGAGTTGATACCTTCTATACTTATCTGGGTATACAAATTTAAAGAGCCAGTTTGAGGGACACATGGCAGCACGTGTTTATTATTGTATGCCAAAGCCAGAAGTAAAGCAAAAGAAGAAAAAAAAATGGATTGCCAATAATGGGAGAAAAACAATTGTGGAAGTTAATTTGCTCAAGTAAATTATAAAAAGCTAATTCACCACATGGCTAAATTGCTAAAAGTCAATATACAGAATAATCAGCTGGCAAAATTTAAATTTAAAGAAATATTTATAAAATTTATCATGATGTATATTACATTGGACATTTTAAAATTCTCATTTTTTTCTTGACAACATTTTAAGAAGTGTCTTCATTTCAACCCCAGTGCCATGAACTCTGCCACTTAGAGGCCATCTATTTTCACAATTTTTGGCATGTCAATCAAAAATATTGCACTAAGTTGTTCAGTAGTTAATTTATATTGATTTTGAAGAATGTATTTCAGTTTTTAATTACAATATGTTAATAAAGACTTAGTTTAGGAATAGGATACCCTATCAAAAAAAATTACAAATGTTTGTCAGAAAAATAATCCTTTTGAAAAAAAAACGGAAAGGATTTTGAAAGAGCCCTAGTGTCTAAAAATCTTTTTAATTAAAAATTTGTGTGGCACATAGTTTAATGGGCAATATTGCTCCCAGAAAATGGCCATTCTTAAATATCATGACATTTAAGAATGGAATAAAGAATGCTCTATGGCAAGTTTACAACATATTATGTACACAGATTGAGGTAATGAGAGATAGGTGTTTTGAGCTATTGGATTCATCATATTGTTGCCTGGTATGATGAAACATGGAAGCCAGCTCTCCATTTGCTTGGTGTTAGAAATTATAAGTATAATAATTACAAAAAGATAAACTGAAAAACAATAGTGAGGCTTTGCTTTTTTTCTCTGCAATATTTTCTTTCAAATAAACTAAAACATTTCATTGAAATTCAAGCTAAGAATAGATATGTTTTGTGATTGCAAATATGACAGAATCAGAAATCATTTCTGGCTTTGCCTCATAAACTTTCAAACTGTCAATTTTTTCATTTATCTAAATGACAATTACAGTACCTATCTTTTTGTGTGATTGTGAAAATTAAGTATTGCAAGCACTTAGCATAGCATTTGACATTTAGTCACTGTACAATGGTAATTGTTAATAGTATTTTGTCATCACGACTATTAATTTTCCAATAAGTCTCAGATATTTCTGTAGATATTTTGTATGTTATTTCTGAATTGAAGTTTGACCATGAATCTGTTAGCTATGCTACATAATCATGTCAAAACTCAGTAGCTTTGAACAACAATTTTTATTGCTTACAAACAGTAGAGGCTAGGGTTTGGCTAATCTAGTTTGGCCTTATCGGGGTGGCTCTGCTTTTTTTGTTTATTTTTGGGTCCCTGTGTCACTCTTCCCCCTCCTGGGACTACTGGGCTATGCAAGGCATGTTTTTCTCATGGAGAGTACAGATTTGTAAGGCTGAATTAGTGTGAATTAATTAATTAAGTACAGAGTGAATTAACGTGAAGCATTTTAAGCTCAGAGCTCAGAACTGGCACAGTGTCAGTTTAACCTACTTGTCATTGGTAAAAAAGATGGCCAAACCCAACATCGGGGATCAATAACAAACACGGCACTCAAATGGGAGGGGTGAGGAGGGAGGAAGGGGAGCTGGTAAGTGTTGAGACCAAATTTCAATTCACTTCATCCACAAAGAAAGAAAACTAAGATGAAAGTGATTCATAAGTCCTACTGAACTGTCCAAGGGGCCCAAGGTGTATTGGCTGAGTGTCATGTAGGGTTGCCTGCCTCTGCCTAAAAGGGCTATGGAGTTTGCCCGAGTCCCATCCCCTCATCTTTATCCATCTGATCTTGAAATGTAGGTGGAAATACATTAGTATTTACTCAGGTCTAAAATTAAGAGAGTCCTCTTCTGAAACCCCCTCTGCCACTTTGTTTATATATGTATTAGTTCCTACCACTGTAGTCATGGCCCTAGCCTCCTACTTATTATAATGTTTTAAGTAATTGTTTTTTCCTATTTATTAATTCACCAACTATTTATTTGTTGTCCACTATATATAAGAACTTCTCCCACGCTCAGCAGAATGAGTGAGTGAGTCATTCTGGACCCCAGTTCTCTTGAAGCTGCATTTTAGAGATGAGAACAGATATTCACAAAAATAAAAGCTTCACAAATAGATACCAAACTACAATTCAAACAAGTGTTACGACTAAGAAGTAAAGAGTACATTGAAAGGCTATAATGGAAGGAATTATTCTAATATGGGAGTTAACAAAATACTTTTAGCAAGATTGACAGGTGAACTAAGTTCAAAAGTACTGCTTTCCAACAGAAATATAATTCAAGCCACATGTTAAAATATTAAGTTCTAGTAACTATGTTAGTTAAAGAAAGAAAAAGAAATAACCGGAATTTATTTTAATAATATATTTTATTCAACCCATAAATCCAGAATATCATCATTTCTACATGTAATCAGTATAAAACTTAGTGATATAATATTTTACATTTTCTATACTGAGTGTTTGAAATCCATTGAATATTTTAGCACATCTCATAACACAGCTCAATTCTGACTGACCATGTATCAAGACCACAATAGTCATATGGCTAGTAGCTACTCCATCAGTCAGCACCACTTGAGAGTACTAACCAAGCAAATCAGGGAAGAGAAATTTTGCAGAAAAAGAGAAGATTTCAGTAAATGCAAACATCTCTTAAGCAAAGTAGATTCAAAAATCTAAAATAAGCCATCTTGTACAGAGTACAGATTTCAAGCAAAGTAGCAAAAAATGGAGTTATATCCTACAGGGCTTTAGCGGCCATGTTAAAAGACCGTGTTGTTTATTCTAAGCGTTATGACAGGCAATTGAAAGATTTAAGCAGGGTACACATGTTCTGATTTTCATTTCGAAAGGATTCCCTTTGCTGCTGTGGGGCTAGTGCCCTGACGGGAGAGGAGTGGTGTGAAAGAGTAACACCTAGCACTTGCCTTAGTCTAGGCAAGAGCACACGGCAACATGGACTGAAGAAAGTCAGTGAAAAACATTCAAGGATATTTAGGAGATAAAACTAAATTACACTTGTTATTACTGCTTTAATTTTAGAAGGGATGACCTAGAAAGATGAGGAATATTTGCTTCGTTTCTGGCTGGCACAGAGAGGTAAGTGGAATGCTAAATTTGAGGGACAAAATTAGTTCACTCAGAACTGGACATATAAAGGTTTAAGAACCAATGAAATTATTTAGTTGAATAACTAAAAATATCTAGTGGGATATTACATATGTTGAACATGAGCCCAAATACAAGACTGAACTGGACTTTTGAATTTGAGAGGTGGCAACACTGGTCCTTGTGGATTGTCATCCCCCAGAATCTTCAGTTTAGTTGCCTGACTCATAATTGACACTCAGTTAGAGTTTATTCAGTGTACTTTGTTATAGCCTCCTCTTTTCTCATGATGAAGTTTTAAGTAAGACTGAGAAGGCAGCAAAACAGACCTTTGGTATCAAATTGGTGAGACTGTGGCTTTTTCCTTACCATTATGCTGAACCTTTCCTTAATCAAGGGTTCTGAGACTTGGGTAAGGGCTTATGCACACATAAGCATTAGTGAGTGAATATAAGACTTGTAGTAAATTCATATCATTTCTTTTGTGTATGTGTTGAGGGGGGTGATTATTAAAGTTGTGAATATGTTTAACAATTGCTTTGAAACTAAGAGTTAAAAACTTTGATAAATATTAATAAAAATGAAATTACAATTGCAAGCACAAAATCAATTCCAATTAGTTATATCAGTGACACAGAATCAATGTAATTTTTCACTTGATGACTTTATAAGTTGAATCTTGATAACACTGATAACTGCTAGGATTTTACCAAGAAAGCCTGTTCAGAGCTGACTGCTTCATCTTAGCAAGTTGTTTTATGCCAGTCACAGCCAGGGATCCTTTCTTTGTGCACACGACAGTAGCAGAAGACAGCATCTCAGATATTCAGTAAAACCTGCAAAATTTCAACTTTGCCAGTTAAGACATGTGCATATCACAAGGATATGATAATCAGTGCTCCCTAACTCTAACTATATTTTAATATAAGAAAATATTAGTGAATTAAATATGCCAACATTTGAGGAACTAATCAACTAACATTATTTTAAAACATTGACCATGTTGTGTCTTATACAATTCTAGGAATGCTAAAAAATAAGACAAATTCTTACCCTCAATAAACTGATAGTAAGGTTGAGAAATCAAAGCAAGTTAAATAAAAAATTATTTACAAACATATGGAATATTAGCCAGGGAAATTGGATATATTTGGAATTATTAGATAAGAAAAAAGTTTGGAATGGAATATTTTAGCTTGTTATTTTTGGCTTAAGTGTGAACAGAAATTCTTAGAAAAGTAAAAATTTAACTTTTCCTCTTCTAGGTATTTGTGCTAAAAACACAGAGGAATGGGGTTGAAGAGTTCACCTGTGTGTGAACTCTTGGCTAATAAACTGATTGTAACAATGCCCTAAGAGACATATAATAGCCCTATTTTAAATAAATAAATAAAAACAAATACATAAGTAAATGAACAAACCAGAAGATATGACTGTAATTTATGTTTTTGTCACATTTTGATACTGATTATTTTCTTCTTTCCCAGAGAGTCATTTTGAGGCTGGGGATTGATAGGTGACAGGCGCTATGTGCGGCGTTGAGGGCACAGAAAGGTATGCGAAATAGCCCCTGTCCTTGAAGAATTGACTTCCAGTGCCATTTTCTTATTTTAGGCCACTATCATCTTTCATTTGGACTTTCAAAATAATTTCCCTAGTCTCTCTTCCTCATTCAATCAATCATCTACACTCTGTCAAGGATAGCTTTTTCAAGTACAAATCTAATCCAGTTACTGTTCTGCTTAAAATTCTTCAATGATTTCACATTGTATAGGGAATAAAATCAAAGTTATTTAATGAGACAAGAAGCTTTTATTTTACAGTTTGAATATTTCTTAGTCATGTTATCTATATTGAAGCCACACAGAACTACTACTGTTTCTCAAATAAATATACTTTGTTCTTTCATGGTTCTAGGTCAGAGTGCCTTAGACATATTTCAAAGTGATATAACTATTTTTATAAGTTTGTCTTATCTGCTTTTATTTTCTTTTGTTTGGAGAAGATGTTTAGGCTGAGGTCCAGGTTTCACATTGTGATTGATATCATGGACATCAGGGTGTGATATGTGATGGCCTAGGGATTTGACTGTCCAACTCAGTGTTTTAATTACAGTTTGTCAGAAATGTGGAGCTGATGAAGGTTACATTTTTATTCTGCCATGTTGGATTCTCGTTATTAAAGAGTGTTTGAAGATTGTAGTGTCAATTAGACCAATGTTAGACTGGAAGTGGAGGAACAATTTGGGAGCATATTGCAATAAACCAGCTATAAATGATTATATTGTGTTAGGGTGGGCTTATAAAGAACATGTAAAGACAATAAAACTTATGGGCATCGTGGACCCTGAGGAAAAAATACCTACTAAGAATGGATCGTGTTGGCTAATGGGTTTCAAAATTTTTAAACAGAGTTTAGCAGTTTTTTTCTACACAGGACACTGTCATGCAATCTCCACTTCAGGGAGAAGCCTGAACTGAGCTACCTGCCTCTACATTGAACTGTTTCCCTGTGTTTCTACCATCTGAGCCAGCCCTTATGAAGAAGGGAGTCCTACTCCAAGCAGGAATTCCAAGTAGGATTCTGGGAATCCTACTTCAATCAATAGAACTGAGGCTTTCCCCCTCCAATCCGACTTGTGTTGCTGTATCCCCATTACCTTCATCACCAACCAATTAGAGTAGCTTCATTCTGACCAATCAGGACAGTGAATATTCTACCAATCAAACTGTGAGGATTTGGAGTCCTCAGTTGCATGATGACATACCAATCAGGGACCAGGGTTGAGGACTTCAATCTATACAAGTCTGTTCTCCTATGACTCTGAGACAGCAATTTCCCTTTGCACCCAAGATTACACTTCCCTGCCTGATGATGTCTCTCTGAAGCAGAGTGAAACAAACCAGTGCAGGCCAGAGCAGAATGGCACCAGAGTAGAGCAGAGCAGACCAGCACAGGGCAAAGGAGGAAAGCACTGAAAAGAGCAGCCTAGCAAGGAGCAGGGCAGAGTTGTCTACCCAGAGAAGGGCCTCCTAACAACAGTGCTGGTTTCACAGCCATGCTGTGTCACAGTTGAGCCATTTGCACTGAATAAAGTATTCTTCACTGCACCCAACTGGAGATTTTTGCTGGTTGTGAATTGAAGCCAATGAACGTCAATTGACATTATTTATCTGGGAATCTAAATATAGATAGTATACAAACAATGACATTTTTGAATTATTTTATATAATCAATCATTATAGTTAGAAAAATATAGTAAAAAGTGACTGACTTGATCTAATGTGATTGTGCAATGTAATAGCCTCTACAAAACTCGGCCCAAGGTCCTAGACATGACTGATCCATACAGTGTATAGAGAACAGTGCACAACATAAAAAACGGACCAAAAATGTCTCTCTCAGATTATTTATTGGTGTAAAAATCTAATAAAATTAATGGAGCAGAGTTGTTTACTACTGAGGAAGGTATATTTTAATACCTCTATTTGATAACAAACTGAAAGGAAATTAAGAAAGAACAGTCATATCATGGGCATTATCTTTACATAACTGTTACTCTATTAATTAATAGCCAAAGCACTATGGAAAACCATGGGAAAATCTATAAGATCCAGCACAAATAATGCCTTTTTGTTATTACAAAATTATAAGCATGTAATTCTATAACATAACAAGATTACATCTAAGCACACCATTTTAGGTCAAATGTTCAAATTAAGACTATAAATCACTACACCTATATTATGACTACCTACCACACTCAAGCTGGCATTGCTTCTGGTGGACCCTGTATTTATGTTATATTATTCTGGTATACTTTCTTTTGCCAATAGCTAGAATAACTACATAAAATGGAAGTGGAAAAATGAAAATATTTTTTGTAATTGGTAAGGGTTATAGCTTCGTAATAGTTGAATTAAGAAGAAAAACGTAAAAAGGACCTAATGAGATTTGTTACAATAAGTAAAAGGCATTTTTCACTTTTCTAAGATAGCATTATATTAGAGTTATGTGCAGCTTTCATTTAGAAGGAAGTCAATTTAAGTTTCTAAAATTCTGGTCTCCTATTCCCTGGATTTTCAGTATTTTTCAAATATGTAATTCTATGCTTAGTTTAGGGATCAGTCATTTGGGTTATAGGAAGGGCCCCCCAAAATGGAATTATCTTCTTGAGGGCTGGCCCCTGTAGTACAGGGTGAGTGTTCAAGGAACCCATCTTTATCAGTGTACCAGCTGGTGTTGTTGTGAGAGCCTGTGTTTGGCTCCCATGATTCTTTTTTGAAGACCCTTTCGAAGGTTTCCCATTTTATGATGGGTGATTTATAAGTGCACCTGCCCATGCTGTGCTGAGTGTTCAGCAGTTTATGACCAAAAACATCATGACCCCCAGACCCTACCTTCCCTATTTACCTAGTTCACCCCAGTGATTGCTTTTTTGTTTCCCTGAATGAAAAAAGTCCTCCGAGGGAAACATTTTGCTAATGTGGAAGAGGTGAAAAAACAAACAAATGGTAGAAGAACTAAAAGGCATCAAAATCAATGAGCTCATAAACTGTTTTGAGCAGTGAGAAAAATAGGTATATTTTTCTCAGAACAGGTTTCAAGAGAAAACCTATTCTTGATAGGTATATTGCAACAAGTGTAGACTACTTTGAAGATGACTGAAGTTTAAACTGTAAGAATAAATACACAATTTTTATAAAGAAATTCTGTTATATTTTTGGATCCCTCCTTTTATTTCTGAGCCTACTAGGAGACAGAAACTGGCTTTGTGGTCCTGTGCTTACAGCACACAGACACTTTTAAGTGAGGAGAGCGACTGACAGAACAAGAGATAATTTGAAGGTAAAGGGTAAAGACCTGAAGAAACAGGAGATATGAGGAACTATTTGATGAAGAAATATTTCAGACATAAAATGTCAGTGGGGCTATGACATATTTACCTACGGATGGCTTTGAGGCATCTCTTGGAATTTTTTTAAAACTTGTACTTCCTTTGAAAAAGTCCTATTGTTATATTATGGAGTCTTATAACCACATCATACAAATGATGACAGACCAAGTGGAATGAACATTTTTTAGGTAGAGACTGAGTATTCATCTATCACTATTAATTAAATGCTTATTATTTGAACTGACAGCAATGTTGAACTTGACCTTTCTACCACAAGTTTGCTATGGTGCCAGTCACTTTGTAGATCATGAGCTCAGGGTTATCAAACGAAGGCTTAAGTTCTCAGGCTAGAGAGTTGCATAGCCATACTATCTATCAAAAAATCCATTTATTTCTCTTTCAAAAATGGAATAATCTGATTTTTCTTCTCATGTCACTTACCTCAAAGGAATAAAGAATGATGAATTAGTAGAAATTTCTCAATTATTAAGAATTCACATGAAATGGTTATTCCAATAAATTATACCCATATAAATTCTGTTTAATTCAACTTAAATGCGTTATTTAATGCAAGGAAGAATGTGGTTTGCATACATTATGCTTTATTTTATTAAATGAGTCTTTCATTAGATACTATGTAAAACAATTCTTTTTATAATATATTTTATTGATTATGCCATTACAATTGTCCCGTTCCCCCCTTCATTCACCCCCACCCTGCACACCCCTCCCACCCACATTCCCCACCTTTAGTTCATGCCCATGTGTCATAAGTTCTTTAACTTCTACATTTTCCACACTACTCTTGCCCTCCCCCTGTGTATTTTTCTCCCCACTTTTGCTATTTATTCTCTGTACCTTCTCCCCACTTCTCCTCCTTCCACTCCCCTGTTGCTAACCCTCCATGTGATCTCCATTTCTGTGGCTCTGCTCCTGTTTTAGCATCAGTTTAGCTTGCTTTTGTTTTAGGTGTGGTTGTTAATAACTGTGAATTTGCTGTCCTTTCACTGTTCATATTTTATCTCCTTTTTCTTAGATAAGTCCCTTTAACATTTCATATAATAAGGACTTGGTGATGATGAACTCCTTGAACTTGACCTTATCTAAGAAGCACTTTATTTGCCCTTCCATTCTAAGTGAAAGCTTTGCTGAATAGAGCAATCTTGGATGTAGTAAAACAATTCTTAATTAATAATAACTATGTGCTGGTCTGTGCAAAAATTAATAATAGGATCTTGTTCTATGATTTAAGTAAAAATAGATTTCCATTTTAAATACTCAGCTTTTAGTCATAGGGGAGAAGTGGCATTCAGTAGATTTCACCACTTACCAAAATTAATGAGCTGTTGAACCATAGGATGTTTTTATATCAACATTTTGTTTCTATCAAGTGTGTGGCAGACTGGGAGTAAATTTTCATTTTATGTTTTTGGGGTAACTTATTTATTCAGATACAGAACTTGAAACTGAATATGAATTCTATTACAGAATTCAGATGATAATATAAATGTCTTGTTTAATATACTAGAAGATTGCAATGAAAATTTTACATAATCTTTACTAGAAAATCTATAAATGGAGAGAAGCAGAAATACTCATAAGAGAGTATAAAATGTAGGCCTGTAGAGGAGAAATTGTCAGACATGTTAACAACATCCATTCTCTATATTCTACAGGGATAAAGATTTCAGCTAGGCACATACATAAAGTTAATGATTACTTTCCTGGGCATCCTCATAAGTAGATGTGACTATGGACCTACTTTTTAACTGAGATGTAAAAGGAAGAAATGTACATTTCTTTCTTGTTTTACTTCATTTTATTTATTTATAGAGGGAGGAAGGAATAAAGAGAGGAAGAGAAAACATTGATGTGAGAGAGAAACATTGTCCAGTTGCCTTCCATATGAACCCTGACTGGGGACTAAACCCACAGCCCAGGCATGTATCTTGACCAGGAATTGAACTGGTGACCTTTTGGTTTGCAGGATGATAGCGGCTTCCTGAACCACACAAGCCAAGGCACAGCATACTCCTCTATCTCTATCTCTAGTGTCAATTTGTTGGAATATATGGACAGACATGATGATGGGGGTCAGAATAGTCATCTTAGTCATCAATAGTTGGAATATGAGTGCAAACCTGCATGAGGAAGATGAAAACAACAAGCTAGAAGGGGCCGGGATCACCTTATGTCATAGAGTTATTGCTCCCATTTAGACAGTTTTGAAGAGTTGTATATACATATCTTGCCTGAGCCTCTGTTACTTTTTCCTTGTTTAAAATAGTCACACTGCAACCTAAATTATATAACATCTAACTGATTTTAAGAAAATACGCAAACCTTGCTATTGAAGAAAGTTTTAGGTTACAAATTAGATAAAGAAAATTTCTGACTCTATTGTCATCATGCAACAGAACGTTCTGTAATAGTGGAAATATTTTCCACTCTCAAATTCAATAACTATTAGCCACATGTAGATGTTGAACACTTGAGACATAGGAAATTTTACTAAGAAATTAAAATTTTGCTTCTAGTAAAACTTAATTTAAGTTAAATAATCACACATATTTAGGGGCTGCCTTATTGGACTGCACAGTTACAATAATGTATTCGTTCATTATTTTGTATGGTGACACAGTCCATAAATTAAGCCTATGACACTCCCTAATTAGAGGGATGGTGTTTTTAAGAACATGTTAGAGAAAATGCCTAAGAAATGTTCTCTCTCTGGTAAATCACTGAAAGCCTACATTAAAAAAATTTATATGTCTCAATAATTATTTAAGGTTTTTATTGTTCATATTAGCATATGTGTGTGTATGGAAACACAAAGTCAATGCATGTTTTCTTGCATTTGCTATTTGTGTAGCTCTGCGTCCAGCTGACTCCCATCTCATTTTCAGGAAGATGGCACAGTGACGGCTAGCTCAAGTTCTACTGCTGGCTGGGGTTTTTGTCCTGAAATTCTCTCTGTTTTCCTGCCGTGGCTGTTTAGACTGAAAAGTGGACTTATTTTAAAGTTCTTCTGTTGTTCCTTTTCTCAAACATTAAGAAAGAGCCGGACTGAAGCACACAATTCTTGAGTGGAATTCCATTCTAATGATTTCTATTGGCTGTTTGGAGTCCCAAAGAATCAAGCAGAAGGCCTTGCTTTAGTGAGAGAAAAGAGAAGTCATAAATTCTCAGTTCCTCTTTGAAGTATTTCTACCCTGTAGTCCCAGAGGATAGAGATGAGTAAGGGTTCGAACTGGTTCATGTTATTTCTATCCTTTTGGTTCTTGATATAGCAAGGACCACTTCTCCTTGAGGAGGGTAGAGGCAATAGTGAGTACAGGTTTCTGGCCAAGGACCAGATTTCTAAATGACACCTATACAAAAACATCTTAAAATAAAGTTCTTTAAAAATTCTTTAGTTAAAATAATATAAATGCTTGTTTTAATTTCACTCTTTTTTTAAATCTAATGCTTGTTCAAGTACAGTTTTCTGTCCCCACTCCCATCCCAGCCCACCCCACTGTGCTCCCCACCTCCCTCCCATTTCCGCCCCGACCTTAGTTGTTCTCCATGTATCATTTATACTAGTTTCTGTGAATCCTTCCCCCTTTCCCCTGAAATGCTCTCCCCTCTCCCCTCTGGTCCCTGTCAGCCTGTTCTGAATTTCAGTGTCTTTGGTCATATTTTGCTTGCTTATTTGTTTTGTTGTTTAAGTTCCTGTTAAAGGTGAGATCATATGGCATTTTTCCTTCAACACCTGGCTTATTTCACTCAGCATAATGCTTTCCAGTTCCATCCATGCTGTTGCAAAGGGTAGGAGCTTCTTCTTTCTTTCTGCAGCATAGAATTCCATTGTGTAAATGTACCATAGTTTTTTGATCCAGTCATTTACTGATGGGCATGTAGGTTGCTTCCGACTCTTGGCTATTGTAAATTGTGCTGCTATGAACATTTGGGTGCATAGGTTCTTTTGGATTGGTGTTTTAGGGTTGTTAGGATATAATCCCAGAAGTGGAATTTCTGGGTCAAAAGGCAGGTCCATTTTTAGTTTTCTGAGAAAATTTTATACTGGTTATACCAGTATAACCAGTGGTGGTTATACCAGTGGTTATTCCATAGTGGTTATACCAGTCTGCAATTCCACCAACAGTGAACTAGGGTCCCCTTTTCCCCACAACCCCTCTAACATTTGTTGTTTATTGCTTTGTTTATGATGGCCATTCTGACTGGTGTAAGGTAGTATCTCATTGTGGTTTTAATTTGCATCTCTCTGATAGCTAGCGATATTGAGCATCTTTTCATGTGTCTCTGGATCCTCTGTATGTCCTCCTTGGAGAAGTGTCTGCTCAAGTCCTTTCCCCATTTTTTAATTGGGTTGCTTGTCTTCTTAGAGTGGAGTAGAATAAGTTCTTTCTATATTTTGGAGATTAAACCTTTGTCTGAGGTATCATTGGCAAATATGTTTTCCCAAACAGTTGGTTCTCTTTTTATTTTAGTGCTATTTTCTTTAGCCATGCAGAAGCTTTTTATTTTGATGAGATCCCATTTATTTATTCTTTCCTTTATATTCCTTGCTCTAGGGGACATATCAGTAAAAATGTTGCTGCATGAAATATCTGATATTTTCCTGCCAATGTTGTCCTCTAGGACTTTAATGGTTTCACGGCTTATATTTAAGTCTTTTATCCACCTTGAATTTATTTTGGTGTATGGTGTAAGTTGGTGATCAAATTTCATTTTTTTGCACGTAGCTGTCCAGTTCACCCAGCACCATTTGTTGAAGAGGCTATTTTTACTGCATTTTATGTCATTGCCCCCTTTGTCGAACATTAATTGACTGTAGAGAGTTGGGTTTATTTCTGGGCTCTCTGTTCTGTTCTATTGGTCTATGTGCCTGTTTTTATGCCGGTACCAGGCTGTTTGGATTACAGTGGACTTGTAATACAGTTTGATGTCAGGTATTGTGATCCCTCCTACTTTTTCCTTTTTCTCAAAATTGCGGCTGCTATTTGGGGTCATTTATGGTTCCATATAAATTTTTGAAGTGTTTGTTCTATGTCTGTGAAGTATGTCATTGGTACTTTAATAGGTATTGCATTGAATCTGTAAATTGCTTTGGGTAGTATGGATATTTTGATGATGTTAATTCTGCCAATCCATGAACACGGTATTTTAATAATGGAATTGGAATCTTTCCTTTAATGTCATTATTAGAGATTTCTATGAAAACATTAACTTGAACTAAAACAGAACATATATTTCAGAACAAATTTCCAAAACTCAAAATGTTCCAAAAATCAAAATGACCCCCTTGTCATGTAATTTTCAGTTTTTACACATCTTTTTAATATACACATAATGAGTCATAATGTTATTTTTAAATTTTATAGCAATAAAATTATTTATTGGGAAAAATAGATTGAAGTAAGAGAAGGGGCAGTCACTGAGTTCCTAAATTCTATAAAATCTGTGTTTGGCCATAGTCGCTAGCCATTTATAAGTTTTTCTCTGTTTATATATGTGAATCTGTCTGTGCCACATATATTATTTTCCACAGTGCTTTTGTAGGTGAAGAAACTGAGACTAATCTTGTGTAGTAGGAAAAAAACCACTTAATTTCAGATTTCTTTTCTTTCTAAACATAGTATTTAGTTTAATTTTTTTCAATTATAGTTGAACTTCAATATTATATTAGTTTCATGTATAGAGCACCGTGGTTAGAAGTTTATATAACTTACAATGAGATCCCCAAATAATTCTAGTACCCACCTGGCTCCATGATTAGTTATTGCAATGTTATTGACTATATTCCCTGTGCTGTACTTTACATCCATGTGATTGTTTTGTAACTGCCAATTTGCATTTAATCCCTTGACCACTTTTACCCACCACCCAACCCCACTCCCGTCTGGCAACCATCAATTTGTTCTCTGTATCTATGAGTTTGTTTTTTTATTTTATTTTTTGTCCTGGTTGTTACAAATGGAAAAATTTCATTTTTATGACAAATAATATTCCATTGTATGTACCACATATTTTTAATCTAATTGTCTATCAATAAACATTATCTTGGCTATTGTAAAGAATGTTACATTGTGTTACTAGTGGTAGTGGGGCTCTGGCGGTGTCTAAAGGAAGAGTTTCTGAGACCTGCATGGGAGGATGTGGCTCTGTGGTGTGGTTTATTGATGATGTACAATTAAGGAGAGTCTCCTCCTGAGTGCCTGATGTCCCATCTCTGTCTGTATCGCCATGGAAAATGTCCAATCTTAACTTTAGCAGGGCCAGGATAAAGACCATTGCTCAGAGCTTATGCTTCATATTAAAGCACAGGCCAGTCCAGCATCCAGGTGGCTTAGCGTATGTTTCTAGCTACAGTCCATTCCAGGCTGCCTTCTGGAGCCTGCATGTGGAGTGGCATGGCCATGGGCCACGTGGCTGCTAGAATCACATGGTCACAGAGGGAACAGGTGAGTACATCATGCAGGTGCAGGTCACAAGCAAGAGAGCGAGAAAGAGGAAGCTTCTTTGTTCCCCTGGGTTATAACTAGGAGCTTGGGTTTGGGATAGACCAGGTACTTTCTTGAAGGAACCAATCAACTCCCTAAGCTTACATGGGCCTCAGATGTGTCCACATCCCCTAGTTACACAGACAGACCTCTATGGTCCATCACCTCCCTTTGTGGTCCCCAGTAATTTGGTACCAGAGTGGGGGAAGGGAGAAATGTTAATCCCCTTTGGTGGAGAAATGCTGTGTTTCTCTGGAGTGTGAAGCTGAAGCTTCCTAGTGAAGCAAATAGCCTCATGCTCCCTATTTTATTAATTTCAATGTCTATTTCCCTTTGCTCCAGTTTTCAATACCTTGCTAAACACTGATGATAAAAATTGAACATAGTAATGCAGACAAAGTATGTCCAGAAAATATCCAGCCATGTAAAATGAGAAATAGAGACATTTACTGAAGAAGATACAAGAAACATTGTGTGTAGGAAAATTATGCCTTAGTCCTCACACGTAGGCAACTTGGGACCTCACACAGTTATCTCAATTATTGTCAACTACCTGGTCATATTTCCCTGAGTCTCATCAACGTTTTGGGAAAAGCCAGAAGTTTCAGAACACCAAATCTGGGCCATAGTGGGACTGAGTTACCTCAGTGATTTGATGTTTCACATAAAAATTCTGCATGAGAAATAAAACATGAGTGGGAGTGTTGTTGTGATGAAGCTGCCAATCACCAGTTACCCGTAGCCGTGGCTTCTGAATCATCTGAATAGTTTCCACAGAGGAATGTTCAAGCTTATTGCACAATTTGATGCACATTCATTGTTCTACTCACTCATTTTGAGTGCCACAGACACACAGAACACATGCTCACTCAGTGGCATGTACCACTCTCACTGACAGTACAATGAAGTCATCATTGTTCATACATGTGAATTCAAGTGCACTCTTCTTGCTTCTAGGTTACATCAATGTCATACAAATCATTCTCGTTATGTGAACAATGGCTGAACTTTTTTTCTATACTGACCTCATATATCTTTGCAAATTAGTGTTAAACTTGTAGTATTTGTATTGCATAATTTTATCTTACTTTATATTATTTCTCCTTCTGAATAACAATTTTTACCTCTCCTATTTTTCACTTGTTTACTAAAATTATTCTTATCAAAGTGCTTGCACTTTGGGTGTGGAAAATCGCAGTAGTTTGCTAACTGGGTTTCCTGCCTCCAAATCTACTCTTATAAACCAGTGATGAACTTTTTTAATGCTAACTTATTTTTCTTTGCAAAATATAATATCCATAGAGATAAGGATACAGAAAAAATGTGTATCTCTATTTATCACAGAGGAAATACTATGTAACCAACACCCAGGATTGGAAATAGAATACTGCCTACTGTCTTGCCCCAAAACTACCTACCTCCCCCAAAAGGTAAACACTTCTATGCGTTTCTTGATGATTTAACAACTTAAGCATAAATCCATAAATACAGTTTAAATTATTTTGTATTTAATATGATTTGAACAAAATACATGTATTCTTTCTTGTTCTTCACTCAACATTATGATATGAGTTTTATTTACTGTTCCATAGCTATATTATTCTATTAAATGCATATACCAAAATATATGAACTCATGCTACTATTAATAGATAGTTCAGTTGTTTTTTCTTTCATGCCCTTAAAAATGCTACTGTGGACACACTTATAAATGTTTTATGCAAGAGAACAGGCCTTCACTGAAATGCCCAACACATGCAATACCTTTTGGTATATACTGTACCTGAGGACTGGGTTATTGGGTCACGTGTTATGCATATGGTGAACTATAAAAGATACTGCCATACAATTTTGCAAACTGCACAACTTATTTTCCCATGTGCCTTCCCATTATTTTCCTTCTGCTCCAATTCCTGGTCAGTACTTTACATTTTAGTCAGTTTGGTAAACATGTAGTGACATTTCATTTTAGTTTGGACTTTCATTCTCTCATTAAAAACTAAGGCAGGGGGGTTATGGGAGGGAGGTGGGGAGCACTGGGGGGATGGGCTAGGATGGGAGTAAAAGACAGAAAACTATACTTGAAAATAATTACATTAAAAAAGAGGAAATGGGACCAAGTCTGGAATTACAGGCAGGCAGTGCTCAAAAAACCTGGCTCCCCATTGGCTTCTAGGGGGTGAATTTTGTAGGCTGAAATAATTAATGATGGTGTTTCCTAGGAGTTGGGCTACTGGACTCTACTGAGTGGTTGAGGTCAGTAAAGAATCATGAATCTATGACTGATATTGTACATAGTATTTTGGGTTCTCTGCTGAATATAATAGTTTTGTAACATCAATGTAATTTGCTGTAAGACTCAGCACTTATGAGCACAAGGTATAAATTGTAATGATGGCTTATTAACTTCCCTACTTCTATTCATTTGTGGTTTTAGTACTATGTCATGATGCTTTTTATAATATTCTTGACTACCAGGAACACATGTTAATTGAACATCACATCCAAGTTCAATTAAATGCATTAATAGTGCATAAAAAATTAAAAATCTTTTTTAAAAAAGTAGTAGGAACACCTTTTTTTATCTTCACTGGCCATTTGGTTGTCCTTTTTGGAATTGCTTGCCAAGGTCCCTTTGTTCATTTTCTTCTACTGTTTGCCTTCTCATTCATTTATAGAAATTAAAAAAATGAAATTCAGAACATGATTTTGTTCTTTTTTACATGCTTTATAAATTTACTGATCTGATATAAGACCTCTATTAATAGTGTCTTGATGAACAGCAATTCTTAATTTTATAAATTTTTCTTTTGTAATTAGTGTATCTTGTATCCTATTTAAAAAGTCTGCCCTTAAGTTATTGTCTTCTAGTGACTTTAATGTTTTGCTGACCATAGTTAGATTAAAAAATATACCTAAACATTACTTTATATATATGACATTAGATGGCAAAATTTACTTTTTTTCCATGTGGATTAATAACCAATCTTAGCACCTGATATTTTTTTTTAAAAACTGCCTTTTATTCTGTTGCTCTGTAGTACCAACTTCGCTGAAACTCAAATGTTCATAATATGCCTAGGCCTAGATTTTTTTCTAGCCAGTTAGTTTTAGGTGTACAGCATTATGACTTGATGTATGTATACACATATATTGTGATATAATTACCTCAGTATATTTAGAAAACATCCCTCACCACATATAGTTACAATTTTTTTATTGTGCTGAGAACTTTTAAGATCTACTACTCTCTTAGCACCTTTCAAATATTATGACAGTTTTATTCCTCTTTCTCCAATCATTCTATTTTATTTTATTTTTCTTAACTTCATCATTGTCTAGGACTTCCTGTGCAAAGTTGCATAAAGAGGTGATAAGAGTATCCATATTTTGCCCCTTTTCAGGGACAAAATTTTCAATGTGTAACCAACCTGTGAGATGATTGTTATTATTTTAATTTTATTGAATTCTCTTTATCAGATTAAAATATTGTGTTTTGTTGCTAGTTGGTAAATAATTTTAATCACAAATGAATAATGATTTTTATTAAATATTTTTTATTTTGCATCAATGAGATGACCACATTGAATTCATGTAATAATTGTATTGATATTCAAATACTAAACCAACCTTGTATTTATAAAACAAAGCCAATTTGGTCATATTTTTATTAATATTCTTTTTAGGACTTTTAAAAATCTAGGATCATAAATTAGATTTGTCTGTATTTTTCTATTTTCATGCTGTCTTCATCAGAATTAGATATCAGTGTTATATTTGACATCTTAAACTGTGTGTAGATAGGTGACATTATTTTTTTCTTGTCCTGAATTGTCTGATTAGACTAATTTTGCTTTCTCAAGTGCTTTTCAGATTCAGTGAAGCCATTAAGTTACACAGTTTCATTTTCTAAGACCAAGTATCATATTTTTTCATGTAATCCATGTTTTTGTTTGCCAGTTTACTGATTTTACTTTTTCCTTCTGGAAATTTTTCTATTCCACCTAAATGTTTAAATTTGTTGTCATACCATCTCAATCTTGTCAACGTCTGCAGTATTGTTAGTGATAGTCTCTTTTTAAAATTATTTTATTAAATATCTTAAGCTTAATTATCTTCTTAAGTTCCTTTAAGGGTTCATTAACTTTACTAGTTTGCACAAAAAGTAGACTCTCAATTGGATACTTTATTGTTGATTAATTCTATCTTTATTTTTGTTATTTCCTTCCATCAATTTTCTTTGGTTGTTTGGTCATTTAAATATTTCTTATGATTAGTGTTCAGTTCATTTATTTTTATTTTCTATTACTTACAGCATAAACATTTAAAACAATAGATTTCCTTTAAGGACTGCTTTAGCTGCATTCCAAACATTTTTATCATCTTTTGATATATTCATTGCTCTTTATTCAAAATAGGTCTTCATTTCTATTACTATTTAATCTTCAACCAGTGAATTATTTAGAAATACACTTTTAAAGATATGGAGACCTCTTTGATTCTGTTATTGATGCCTGACAGTAAATGTATTCAAAAAATATCCTTAGTATGACTCAATTCTGAAATTTGTTGAAATTGCTTTGGATTCACAATATAGTAGATGTTTGTAAGTGCTTGATGTGGAAATGCAAATAAAAAATGTGTTCTCTGCAGTAATTGGTTGGAGTGCCCTAGGTACTGTCATTATATGTGCTAATCACAACCTTCAAGATTTCCACATCCATATTTGTACTTGTTTTTGTCTTCTTGCTCTATCAGCTATTAAAAGCAATATTAAAACCCTTCACAATATTTATACTATTTCTCTTATGCTTTTGTTAATTTATAAAATTCTCATATTTACATGTTAATTTCTACTTTATATCACTATATCTTATCATTGTTTTATCCTTTAGTTTCTGAATAATAAGCCAAATTATTTTTAGTTAGGTTTGTATGGAGTACTTTTCCCCATACTTTTAGTTTGTTATTGTGGTAAATATCTTTTATATAATTTGTTATGGTATTTATTTCAATTTTATTATTGTTCTTAACCTTAAAACTTAAAAAAATAACAGCACACAACTCATTAATACATAATAAATGAATAACATACTTTTAATTCAAAATTACTATATTTTCAAGTGCTATTTGACTTACTTGCCTATGATTCTTTTCTTTCTTTTGTCTTGCCTTATTCTTAAGTACTTTTACTTTATTGCATTGCTCTGAATTATATTAGAAGTTATTCATTCTTCTTTGTATGTCTCTTTAATTCATTGAATCTAATGTTAATTTGTAATTTTGACCTCAGTCCAGACATCTTACAGTCCTTATATTAATTTAATATCACCTCTTTTTTTAACTCACATGCCATTGGTGTCATGTATATTAATTTTCCTCCAAATTGATTACTTTGTGTAGAAACCTACTATTCTTTTAGAATTTCCAACATATTCATTTTCTTTATTATTAAATTTAATTTTTCTCTCTGAATTTTAATTTGGGATTATTTTTCTTTTGCTTATAGAATGAATATATGTGCATATTTTTGTATAACATACATTAATGTACACATTACTACACATTCATGTATTCATATATATTAATGTATGTCTCTTTGTTTTTGGTAATTTTTTCCCATATTATTGTCTCTCTCATGTTAAAAAATGTTTTGCCTAACTTTTCAAACTATTCTCACATAGAATTGTCCAATGTTACCTACTCTGTTCTTTATAGAACTGAAAATAGTTTCTTCATATTTTATCTAGGTCATACTTTTTCCCTCAATAATTGTTTCAACCCTCATGTACTCATCTATCATCATATGCATTACTTCTAAATCCTATATAAAGTCCAGGCATCATTTAGACAATTTTAATATGGATGAATAAAATGAACAAAACATGCCTCTTTCATAAAATTTCCATTCTAGTCAAGGGAAATGGTGATGTGTAAGTAAAATATAAAGAATATTTTATCAAATATATCAAGTATGGGAAGTAGAAAATATTGATGGGGAGAGAATGGGTATTAAAATAAAAAGATAAAACCTTGGCAGGGTGGCTTAGTTGGTTAGAGCATTGTAGCATACATCACAAGGTAGAGGGTTTGATCTCTGGTCAGGGCATATATGGGCAGCAACCAACAATGTTTCTCATGTTAATGCCCCTCTCTCTTCCTCTCTCTCTCTAAAAGTAATAAACATGTCTGTAAGGGAGGATTTAAAAGAAGATCTAAAGACATAGAAAACACAATATATCTTAAACATGATAAAGACCAAAAATTTCATCCCTGTGAAACTGAACATTACCAAACAGAGAAATCCTTCTAAGTAAGCAGACAGAAAGAAAACCAAATCACCTATAAAAGAATGGCAGTTTGACAGAAGATGTCTTATAAACAAAAATAAGCCAGAAAATCTTGGAATATCTTCAAAGTACTTCAGGAAAAAGTTATGTAAATTTACCAATTGTGTTCCCATTAAAATAATATTTTAAGAAGAGTTAAATGAAAGGTTTTAATTTTTTTTTTAGTTTTCAATCACATTTGACATACAATATGTTATTATTTTCAGGTATGTACATGGTTTTTTTTTAAATAATTTTTTTATTTAATTCTTGTTCAAGTACAGCTTTCTGTCTTATATTCCCAACCCTGCCCGCCCCCCGCCCCATGCTCCCCACCTCCCTCCCCTTTCCACCCCCCACCCTTAGTTATTGTCCATGTGTCCTTTCTACTTGTTCATGTGAGTCCATCCCCTTTTCCTCTATGATTCTCTCCCCTCTGGACCCTGTCAGCCTGTTCCCTATTTCAGTGTCTTTGGTCATATTTTGCTTGCTTGTTTGTTTTGTTTAGATCCCTGTTAACGGTGATATCATATGGTATTTGTCTTTCACTGCCTGGCTTATTTCACTCAGCATTAGACATTTATGTAGTATATAAAATGAGTATACCAATAAATCTAGGACCCATCATATACCATATATAATCATTACAATATTATTGTCTATATTCCCTATGCTGTACTTTATAACCTCATGACTGTTCTGTAACTAGAAATTTGTTTTTCTTAATCCCTATACATTTTTCACCCATCTCCCAGCCCCTTTCTTCCCATTTTGCAACTGTCAAATGTTCTCTGTATCTATGAGTCTGTTTCTAGTCTGCTTGTTGATTCATTTTGTTTTTTAGATTCCACATGTAATTGAAATCATATGGCATTTGTCTGACTGATTTCACTAGGCAAAATATTTTCCAATTCCATCCATAGTTGTTACAGATAGCAAGTCTTCATTCTTTTTTCATTGTAGATACACATTATTTCTTTATCCATTCATTTCTTGATCAGCATTTAGGTTACTTCCATATTTTAGCTATCATAATAATGCTGCAAAGAACACATTGATGTATATGTCTTTTTTAATTAGTCTTTTGGGTTTCTTTGGGTATATACCTCAAATTGGAATTTCTGGGCCCTTTTTTGTTTCTTTCAAGCCTTTGCTCTGAAATCTGTTTTGTCTGGAATAATTATTGCTACTTTTTTTGGGGGTTTTCATTTTCATGAAATATTTTTCTACCCCTTTACTTTTAGTCTGTGTGTATTCCGATCTGAAGTGAGTCTCTTGTAGACAGCATGTGTAAAAGGGTCTTGTTTTGTTATCCAATCAGCCACCTGATGTCTTTGGATAGTTTGGAGCATTTAATCCATTTTTATTTAAATTAATTATTGACATGCAGTTATTGCCATTTTATTATTCATATTTTTATCTTCTTTTTCTTCTCAAAGAAGACTTATCACTTCTTGCAATGTTGATTGGTAGTGATAAACTCCTTTAGCTTTTTCTTGTTTTGGAATCTCTATATTGGTCCTTCAATTGTAAATGGTAGCTTAACTGGGTGGAGTAACCTTGGTTGTAGATCCTTGATTTCCATCTCTTTGAATATTTCTTGTCAGTCCTTCCTGGTCTACAAAGTTTATGTTGGAAAGTCAGCTTGCAGTCTTATGGGAGCTCCCTTGTAGGTGACAAACTCCTTTTCTATTGCTGCTTTTAAGATTTTCCCTATTTCTTTAACCTTTGGCATTTCAATTATGGCGTGTCTTGTTGTAGACCTCATTGGTTTCATCTTGTTTGGCACTCTGCACTTTCTGGATGTGTATGTCTATTTTCTTCACCAGGTTAGGGAAGTTTTCTGTCATTATTTTAAAATAGGTTTTCAATTTCTTGCTCTCTCTTTTCTCCTTCCTGCACCCATGATAAGAATGTTGTTGGTATGCTTGAAGTTGGCTCCATAAATTATCCTAACTTCTTTGGATTCTATTTTTGTTGTTGTTGTTGTTCTGATTGGGTGTTTTGTGCTTCTTTATCCTTGAAATTGATAGTTTGATCCTCTGCTTCACCTACTCTACTGTTGATTCCCTAAAATATATTCTTCATTTTAGTTACTATATTTTTCATTTCCCACTGGTCTTTTTTAATATTTTATTTCCATTTTTATGCTTGCTTCTTTTTGTCAAAGGTCTCACTGAGATGATTCAGCATCCTCTTTTGTTTAGTTCTTTTTCTAGAGTCTTGTTGTATTCTTTAATTTGTGATACATTTCTTTGTCTCCTCATTTTGGCATCCTCTTTGTGTTTGTCTCTATGTATTAGGTAGAGATGCTATGCTTCTCAGTCTTGGTAGGGTCATCTTATATAATAGGCATCCTATAAGTCTCAAGGACACAATTTTCCCATCACCTAATCTGGGTGCTCCAGGTGTATTTCCCATGTGACCTGTGTCCATTCTCCTATTGTACTTTAGCCTGGATTACTGTTAACATATAAATGGGAAGGATTTACCTCCAGTAGACTATGAGAACTGGCTGTGACCACAGCAGGAAAACTGTTGTGCAGGAGCTGACCCCATGGAGCAGGACTCCCTTCAGCAGGTCTATGGTGCCTGATGAATCTGCACCTTGAGTCTGTCACTCATGGAGGTGATTGGGTGGTGCTCCAGCCTGGTCTGAGTCTGGCATTCAGATACTCTGTCTTTGGGGTTTCCCTGGAGGTGCAAGACAAGATCAGCTGTCACGCATGCCCTGCCTGGGGTCATTCTGCATGAGCTATAAAGTGATCTGCAGCTACCTACTTGTTGTGCTGGGCTTGGAGGTGTCCTGGAAAGGATAATCTGTGAATCAAGGAAAGCTGCCACTATTTATGGGCCGAGGGCCACTTAGCAAGAAGTATAGGATATGCTGAGTCCTGATGCTGCTTGTTTGGAGTTTGTGAGTCTTTGAAAATTTAAGCCCACAGCATGAATCAACACAGATCATTTTTATGGAAAAGATACATGAATTGGCTTGGGTGGTTCTGAAAGTTAGGAGGGGTGTGGCCTTAGGGAATTACTAAGGTGGGGCAAATAACATTAGCCAGGTTGATGATACCCATCTGTCAGCTCTTGGGAGGAAGGCTCTGTAAAGAGCAATGGTTTTTCCTATACTCCTGTCTGGGAGAAACCTAGTACTTCAGTCCTCACCCCAATGCCAGATGATTTAGTTCCTATCTGGTTTTCCCTGGTGTACCTTTTGAGCTGCTGGCCCAGCACTGGAGCTCAGAGCAAGTGAGTCCTGTAAGTCTGTGTGTGGGCTCTGTAAGAGGAACATCTAGGACTCCACAGGTGCTCCATCTCACTCAGCCAATCTTGACTGCTTTTTACAGTCTAAAGTTATGGGGACTCCTCTTCCTAGCACTGGAACCCTGGTCTGGAGGGCTGGGTGTGGGGCTGGGACACCTAGCCCCCTGGGGTATCATCTGTAGCCAGCTATCCTCCTAATTTTTATTTGACACATAGGTGTAGGAACAGCTCCTTCCTGCCAGTCTCCCCATGGTTCTTCTCTATGTTCTTAGTTATAGCACCTTGTCCACCTAGACTTCAGGTGGTTCTAAATGGCGGCTGTTCTGTAGTTTAGTGGTAATTTTGAGGTGGTAGAGGGAGGATGAAGGTATTATATTACCTACTCCACTATCTTGACTGGAAGCCTAGGCTTTTATTGATAACAATTTTAAAAAACAGAGTGTACTATTAATATATTCTCATTTAACAAAATGTTAGGTAATACACTTCAGGAATCAAGAAATGTAAAAATAAATGTTAAGGAAAGAAATAGGTAAGCTCTTAAGTTAAATATAAGAAATAATGGTCTATATAATAATATTTAAAAATCTGCTTTGTGGGATTACAAAAAGGGACAGATCTAAAATCTAAAAGGGACAGAAAAACAATATATGTACTTTTAGAGAGTGTTATTAGTATTAAGATATAAGAGAGGAGATGTTAAAATTAAGTGTAGATGCTAAAATTTAATTAAAATATACAATTATCAAAATTAGTAAAGGATAGAAAATAGAGTATATAACTTTCAAGAAAGTGTTTTGAAAATACGTGAAAGACAAGCAACCCAATTAAAAAACAGACAAAGGACTTGAACAGACACTTCTCCAAGGAGGACATACAGAGGGTCTAGAGACATATGAAAAGATGCTCAGTATCACGAGCCATCAGGGACCTGCAAATTAAAACCACAATGAGATGCCACTTTACACCAGTCAGAATGGCCATCATAAACAAAGCAACAAACAACAAGTGTTGGAGAGGTTGTGAAGCAAAGGGAACCCTAGTGCACTGTTGGTGGGAGTGCAGACTGGTACAACTACTAAGGGAAACAGTATGGGGTTTCCTCAAAAAACTAAAAATGGAACTGCCTTTTGACCAGGCAATTCCACTGCTAGGATTATGTCCTAAGAGTCCTGAAACACCAATCCAAAAGAACCTATACACCCCAGTGTTCATAGCAGGACAATTTATAATAGCCAAGTGCTGGAGGCAACCTAAGTGCCCATCAGTAAATGAATGGACCAAAAACCTATGGTACATTTACACAATGGAATTCTATGCAGCAAAAAGAAAAAAGGATCTCCTACACTTTGTGATAGCATAGATGGAACTGGAGAGCATTACACTAAGTGAAATAATCCAGGTTGTGCAAGACAAATACCATATGATTTCAAAATTAATAGGAACCTAAACAACAAAACAAACAAGCAAGCAAAGTATAGCCAAATACATTGATGTTACGAACAGGCTAATAGTGTCCAGAGGGGAGAGGGGAAAGGATTATAGGGGAAAAGAGTGAAGGGTTTGCAAGAAGGACTAAAAAGGACACGTGGACAATAGCAAGGTGGGGTGGAAATAGGGGAGGGAAGTGGGGAGGGCTGGGGTGGTGGGAAGAAGTCAGGGGAAAAGCCAGAGAACTGTACTTGAACAACAATAAAAATGTTTTAAAAAACTTTAAAATCTTTAAAAAACATATGTGTAAGGAAATAAATAAAACAACTTACAATCAATTCAGAACAAGCAAAAACCGGGTAAATCAGATGTATAGAAAAACACACATCTACAAAAAATTATGATACTGTTTTAAATATCTGAGAAAGGAACAAACTAAAATTACATTGATTGTAGGGGTGGGAGAAGGCAATGGATGAAATTCATGAGAAAGGTACTAATATTTATAATGATACGAGTAGTGTTCTATTTCTGATATTGGATGGTAGATCATGTGAGGTAATTTTTTTCGTATTTGACATATAGGAGATATGTTCTTGTATGCCAAAATATAACACATTTTAGAAATTAAAAAACAGGTAGCAATATCTTTTGTTCAAGCTGTAGGAAAATATAACTCATATGCTTTTTCCTTCCATATTTCCATGTATTTAACATAAAAATTTCACTGGCTGAAATTTTAAGTTAATGTATGCCAAACTTTTGAAAGTATAACTCCTTTCCTTATACTTTAAAAAAAATTTTATCTCGCTCTGCCTAGAGTGACCTCCTGGAATTTAAATTGATGGCAAATGTGCTTCATTCTAGAAAGGCAGAAGCTATCAGTCTTCATTATATCAAGTAGCCACTCTGCTCCTGTCATGTGGTTTTTTTTTCAAGCAGACATCAGTTACCCAAGACACTAATATACAGTAAGATCATGGATAATGTTTGTCATCAATTTGATTTCTAATTTCAAGTAGATAAAGTTTACCTTGAAAACTAAGCATTGATTTAAATAAATTAGATCTGCTTGTGTTCTTTCAAAAAAATAAAGCAAAGATCAGCACACTAATTTCTGTGGTACTAGGCCATTGTAATGTTCTCTAGATGTACTATTCTAAATTATACAACTCCTCTTACACTCTTCACTCCTCAGCAAATACAATCCTGAATTCATGTTCAAAGATTCTTCATTTTTGTTCAAAAACCATAAAATGGAAGGATCTTTCTCCTTGGGCTAAAGTTAATATTTAAATAGATTCTGCATGAGTAACACATATAACTGGGGTTTTGCTCTTTAATCAGTCCAGGTTTATAACTAAAATTTTGGAAAAATACTGTGGTTATGTAAAAATTATTTTGTAATGTATAAAAAATTCATCAGTTCAGTCATGGGTTTTCAGTGACAAGGAAAACTGAGCAGTTTATGGTATCTTAATAAATATACAAAACCAGATAGAAGTATGAAGAATTTACTCACTGGAATGATGGGAAAAAACCTTCTATATCCTAACTCTTTGAGAGCACCAAAGTTTGAATTATTTTAGCTTGAATAAAGTTATTATGCAAAGAAAACTATCACTTTAGCCTTAGAGATTTTTCCTTATAGTGATTTCAATGAATTGTGTACCTTATTGTATTATAATGAAATATTTTATGCACACAAAAATAGAATACTAAATGGATTTCAAGTGCCCACCTTCTCAGCTTAAGAAATAAAACTACCAATATGGTTTAAAGCCTCCTTATATTATTTTTTAACTATTTTCTCTTTTCTCCTTTACTTCCTGAAGGTAGCCATTATCCAAATTTTAAGTTTACCATTCTTGTATATATTTAGATTTTTAAGGAATGTTTGTATCCCCAAATCATATTTTTGCTTTATATGTTTTAAAATTTTATATAAAACTATAATTCTGAAGTTAAATTGTATCTTAGTGTATTTTTTAGTTTTATTTACATTCATGTGATTTTTCTGTATTTCATTAGTTTTCACTACACATTAGTTCTATTCTTAACAAATAGCTAACTATTACACTTTCTCATTGTTACAAAAATTCAGTAACATACATATTTGTATATGCCCTTTGATTTAAAGGAATTGAATGGAAGAAAAGAATAAGATTTTGTGTGTGTGTGTGGCTAGAGACCTAAGATGGCAGAGGAGTAAGTGGAAGCTACACTAACCTCCTCCCAGGACCAAACTAGAAGTTTAACTAAATTATAGAAAAATCACCTTGAATAACCAACTGAGCATTAGCGGGAGAGAAAGCATATAACTACAGACAGACAGATAGACAGAAGACACTATTTCACCACAACAAGATTGGTAGGGAGTGCCGAGAAGGCACAAGAGCTCCAATGACTGTGCTCCAGTGACTGACAACTAAACTGCTAAAGGATATTTCCCTGTACAGTGAGTTTCCCCTGAGAAGTGTGGGATCTGAACCCCAAGCTGAGGCTGTAGCACCAGAACTGAGAATGGAACCCAAATAACAAATGGCTGTAAGGAGCAGCAGGGTTTCTGCCTGCCAGGTAGAGATTTTATAAATTGGCAAGGGTTTGAGAGCCTATTTGAAGAAATAATGACTGAAAATTTCCCAATGTGATGAAGGTAAAAGATGTACAGTTCCAGGAAGCTCATAGAATCCTGAACAAGTTGGGATCAAAGAAACCTACACCAAGACACATCGTAATTAAAATGGTAAGGCTTAAAGACAAGGACAGACTCCTAAAAGCAATAAGAGAAAAGCAGTTATTTACATACAAGGGAGCACTAATGAGACTGTCATCTAATTTCTCAATAGAAACAGTTCATGCCAGGAGCAGTGGCATGAAATATTCAAGGGAATGAAAAGCAAAAACTTACAACTAAGGCTACTTACCCAGCAAGGCTAACATTTAAAATTGAAGGAGAAATAAGGAGCTTCCCAGACAAGAAAAAGCTAATGGAGTTAGTTAACACCAAACCAGTACTGCAACAAATGTTAGAGGTTTGTTTGATGAAGAAGAAGAAAAAAAGGAGAAGAAGGAGGAGGAGGAGGGGACAGGAAAATAGCTTAACAATAAAATGGCACTAAATATGTATATATCAATAATCACTTTAAAAGTAAATGGTTTAAATCCTATAACCAAAAGACATAGGGTAGCTGAATGGAAAATAAAAGAAGATATATATATTCCATACAAAAGATCCATCTCTGATCAGAAGAGACATATACATGAAAATTAAAGGGAGAGAAAAAGATAATCCATGCAAATGGAAAGGAAAAAATGATGGGGGAGCAATTGATTATGTCTGACAAAATAGATTTTAAAACCAAGGCTATAGTAAGAGAAAAAGAAGGACACTACATAAGGACAACGAGAATAATCCAACAAGAGGACATGACCCTGATAAATACTGATGCACCCCACACAGAACCACCTAAATATGTAAAGCAAATCTTGATGGACATAAAGTCAGGGACTGACAGTAATGCAGCCACTGGCGGGAATTTTAATGCCACATTGACTTTAATGGATAGGTCTTACTGGCAGAAAATCAATAAGGAGACAGTGGCCTTAAATGGCACACTAGATCAAATAGATTTAATTGATAACTTCAGAGAATTTCACCGTAAATCAGGAGAATATACATAATTTTAAAGTATACATGGAATGTTTTCTGGGATAGACCCCGTGTTAGGACACAGAACAAGTCTTAATAAATTCAAGAAACTTGAAATCATTATCAAACATCTTTGACCATAATGCTATAAAACTAGTAATTAATCACAAGAAGACCAATTAAAAGCACACAAAGACATGGAAGCTAAATAACGTGATGTTAAACAATGAATGGATCGACAATGAGACTGAGGAAGATATCAAAAATACCTTGAAACAAATGAAAATTAGGACAAAATAATCCAAAATCAGTGGGACACAGGGGAAGCAATCCTAAGAGGGAAATTCATAGCATTACAGGCCTACCTAAAAAAACAAGAAAATTTTCAAATAAACATTCTAAATTTACATGTAAAGGAACTTGAAAAATAACAACAAACAAAGCCCAAAGTAACTGAAGGAGGGAAATAATAAAGATCAGAGCAGAAATAAAGATATAGGATCTAAAAAATACAAAAGTTCAATGAATCTGAGAGCTGGTTCTTTAAAAATATAAACAAGATTGACCAACTTTCAAAAAGACTTATCAAGAAAAAAAGAGAGAGGACCCAAATAAATAAAAACAGAATTTGAAGAAGAGAAACAACAACTGACACCAAAAATTACAAAAAAATTAAGAAAATATTATGAACAACTCTATGCCAACAAACTGGACAATCTGGATGAAATGGAAAAATTGCAAAAACATACAGTTTCCCAAAATGAAATGAAAAATCTGAGAATCTGAATAAACATATTATACCTAGTGAAAATAAAGAAATAATAAAAAAAAAGTACCAACAAACCAAAGCCCCAGACCAGAAGACTTCACAGTTGAATTTTACCAAACATTCTGAGAAGAATTAACATCTCTCCTCAAACTATTTCATAAAATTCAAGATAAAAGAAGGCTCCCAAGCTCACTTTATTAGGATGATATTATCCAAATTCCAAAGCCAGATAAAAACACTACAAAAGATAAAATTATAGGTCAATATACCTAATGAATATAGATGCTAACATCTTCAACAAAATATTAACAAACTGAATACAACAATGAATAAAAAAGATTATACAGCATGATCAAGTAGGATTTATTCTGGGAATGTAAGGTTGGTTCAACATTTGCAAATCCATAAATGTGATTTCCTAAATAAACATAATAAAGGATAAAAAGCACATGATCATATCGATACATACAGAAAAGGCATTTGATAAAATCCAACACTCATTTATGATAAAAACTCTCAGCAAAGTTGGAATAGAGGAAACATACCTAAACATAACAAATCCATTTCCAGCATCATACTCAATGGGCAATAGCTACAAGTGTTTCCCTTAAGATCAGGAACAAGATGTAGATATCCACTTTCATTTCTCTTATTCAACATAGTACTGGAAGTCCTAGCCAGAACAATAAGACAAGAAGAAGAAATAAAAAGCATCCAAATAAAAAGAAAGAAATAAAGCTATCTTTATGTGCAGATGACATTATACTGTACATAGAGAATCCCAAAGATTATACTAAGAAATTACTAGAACTGATAAACATATTCAGCAAAGTAGCAGCATACAAAATTAATATCCAGAAATCAGTTGCATTTTTATATGCCAATAATGAACTAATGGAAATGAAAATTAAGAAAAAATTTCATTCACAAGCGTTTCAAAAAGAATAAAATATCTATGAATAAACCTATCCAAGGAAATAAAAGACCTATACTTGAAAAATAATAAACACTGCAGAAACAAATAAAAGAAGATACAAATAAGTGGAAGCACATACCATGTTCATGGATAGGAAGAATTAACATCATTAAAATGTCCATACTACCTAAAGTAATCTTTAGAGTCAACACAATTTCTATAAAGATTCCAATGACATATTTTACAAAATTGAACAAATATTTTAAAAATTTGTATGGAACAACAAAAGACCCTGCATAGCAATGGCAATCTTGAGAAAGATGAACAATTGGATAAATCATACTACCTAATGTCAAACTATACTATAAGGCTGTAGTAATCAAAACATCACAGTACTGACAAAAACAGACATAGATCAATGGAACAGAATAGAGGTCCAGAAACAAATTTATACCTTTATAGTTAACTAATCTAGGGATGAAGCAAGCACGTATAATGTTTTAAAGAATTTATTCGATAAATGGTGTTAAGAAAATTGGACAGATATGTACAGAAAAATAAAACTAGCTCACCTTGTTACACCACACATAAGAAGAGATTAAAAAATATATCCAAATATATCACTAATCAAAATATGGTTTTATGATTTTTTTACTAAAAAACCCATATGTTTATGGCATTGCAATATAAAATGTATTTTTATTGTGAATGGTGGTGAATATATTTTTAAAATATTGCTCTAAAATATGTGACTAGGTATTTAAATCCTTTATAGTAGGGTACAGGTGTCCTTTTTTAAAAAAATATTTATTTATTGTCAGAGACAGGGGAAGGGAAGGAGAGAGGGAGAGAAATATATTGAGTGGTTGCCTCTCATGTGTCCCCCACTGGGAACTGGCCTGCAACCCAGGCACGTGCCCTGACTGGGAATTGAACCGCGATTCTTTGCTTCACAGGCCCGCGCTCAATCCACTGAGCCACACCAGCCAGGGCCTGGTGTCCTTAATGTAGTAAGAATTCCAAGTTCCTCTCCAGAATTGTCTTCTCAATTAAATCCCTTCAGCACTGAAGGAGAAATCCTGTTGCTCCATATTTTAACCAATGTTTGTCAGACTTTTGACTGTTTCTGACTGTTTTTTTCTTTTTAAAAAAATAATTGTTGCTGAGTTACAGTTTTTCTGCCTTCATCCCCATTGCTCACTCTTAGCCCACCTCCCCCATTCCCATAATCAAGCAACAACAACAACAACAACAAAATACTTGGGAATAGCCCTGGCTGGTGTAACTCAGAGGATTGAGCACAGGCTGCGAACCAAGGGGTCGCAGGCTCAATTCCCAGTCAGGGCACATGCCTGGGTTGTGGGCTAGGTTGCCAGTGGGGGCCACGTGAGAGGCAACCACACATTGATATTTCTCTTGCTCTCTTTCTCCTTTCCTTCCTTCTCTCTAAAAATGAATAAATAAAAACTTTTTGAAAAAGTTAAAAAAAATACTTAGGAATAAACTTAACCAAGGAGGTAAAAGACCTGTCTGTACTCAGAAAAATTACACAACACTGAAGAAAGAAATTAAGGAAGACATGAAGAAAGGGAAGCATATATCGTGTTCATGGATTGGAAGAATTAATATATATAAATGTTCGTACTACCCAAAGCAATCTATAGATTCAACACAACTCCTATCAAAATACCAATAATGTATTTCACAGATACAGAAAAACTATTTCAAAAATATATATGGAACCATAAATGACCCTGAAGAGCCACAGCAATTTTGAGAAAGAATTGTGGGGGCAACTTTGCCCTCAAGTCTCCCCGTCTGCCACGGATGAAAGTAAACACTACCAAGACATGATCTTCTTGGGGAGGAGAGGTGGTCAGTTTCTCAGAGGAAAAAGGCCTCGAGCCCCTTCCTCCAGTGGCTTTTATTGGGTTGTTATACATAGGAATACAGGCAGTGAGGATCAAACAGTAGATAAAATTTCAAAGAAACCTGAGGGCTTAGTCTGAGTCAGTGTCTGTCAGGAAAGGGGGGTTGCAGAAACTTTGGGAGACATACTCATTTCCTGCTTGAACCCTTAACATATGAATGAAAACACTCCTAGCAAAGCAGGTTTCACAGGATTTTTAGGAATTCTTTCTTATGCCAGATTTCATCCCAGATACCGCTCTAGCAAGGCAAGGAGCTGTATCCCTCCCCATCACAGGTTTTCAGGCTTAAGTGGATTAGATCTGGGAAGCGCTTCTCCCAGAGGACATGGGGAATTGGGCTATGTCACATAGCTGGGGGGCAAGGGTCCATTGCTCCCTCTTTGTCGCAGCTCCCCCGAGTCCTTCCATGATGGCCTCCCAAGTGATGGAGTCTGGCTTAGGTTGCCCTAGGTTGCTGTGAGGAGTCTTACCAGTCATCAACATAGACCATGCTTTTGGGGGCAGGGGGAGGAAACTGAGGCAGCATTTGCGACCAGAGACAAGCTTTTGTCTCCTGTGGCTTGTGTTCCAGAGGTTGCTCACTTATCCTAGCCATCAGGGGTAGTTACAATTCCTGAAACCAGGCAGAGTGGTTCCCAGCAAAGAACAAAGTAGAAGGGATCACAATACCTAATATCACACTATATTACAAATTCACTATAATAAAAAACAGTTTGGTACTGACATAAGAACAGACATATGGACCAATGCAACAGAATAGAGAGCCCAGAAATAAACCCAACTCTCTACAGTCAATTAATATTTGACAAAGGGGGCAGGAACATAAAGTGTAGTAAAAAATAACTTCTTCAATAAATGGTGTTGGGAGATCTGGACAGGTACATGCAAAAAAATGTAACTAGACCACCAAGTTATACCATACACCAAAATAAACTCAAGATGGATAAAAGGTTTAAATATAAGTTGTGACACTATAAAAGTCCTAGAGGAAAATGTAGGCAGGAAAATTTCAGATATCCCATGCAGCAATATTTTCACAGATACATCCCCTAGGGTAAGGGATATAAAGGAAAGAATAAACAAATGGAATTATATCAAAATAAAAAGCTTCTGCACAGGTAAAGAAAATATCAACATAAGGGAAAGGGAACCAACTGTATGGTAAAACATATTTGCCAGTGATACTTTAGACAAGAGTTTGATCTGCAAAATATAGAAAGAACTCACATGACACTACACCCAGAAGACAAGCACTTCAATCAAAAATTTGGCAAAGGATCTAAACAGACACTTCTTCGAGGAGGAAATACAGAGGGTCCACAGACACATGAGAAAATGCTCACCATCACTAGCCATCAGAGAGGTGCAAATTAAAACCACAATGAGACACCACCTCACAGTGGTCAGAATGGCCATCATTAGTAAGTCAACAAATAACAAGTGCTGGTGAGGTTGTGGAGAAAAGGCAATCCTAGTATACTGTTAGTGGGAATGCAGACTGGTGCATCCTCTGTGGAAGACACTATGGTATTTCCTCAAAAAATTAAAGATGGAAGTGCTTTTCAATCCAGTAATACCACTGCTGGGACTATACCCTAAGAATTCTGAAACACCAATTCAAAAGAACCTATGCACCCCAATGTTCATAATAGCTTTATTTACAACAGCCAAGAGCTGGAAACAGCCTGATTGCCCATCAGTACATGAGTGGATCAAAAAATGGTGGTACATTTACACAATGGAATACCATGCAGCAGAAAGAAAGAAAGAGCTCCTACTCTTTGTGACGGCATGGATGGAACTGGAAAGCATTATGTTAAGTGAAATACACAGGCAGTGAAAGACCAATACCATGTGATCTCATCTATAAGTGGAACCTAATGAAAAAATCAAATGAGCAAAATAGAACCAGAGACCTGGAAATAAAGAACTAACTGATAGTTACCAGAGGGCAGAGGGTACAGGTAGGGGATAACAGGGGAAAGAAGGGGAAGAGGCAAGTAACGTTTCTGACAGTTTTGATGTGGATTGTCTCCCCAGGTGATAGGGAATATCATTTGTTCATATTCCTATTATATTTTTTACTTGTCAGTCCGCTGCCCATTCAGAGTCTTTGCCATCACCCTATATTTTTTCTTACCTATTTGAAGTTTTCCTTCCTCCTCCTCCTCTTCTTCTTCCTCTTCCTCTTCCTCCTCCTCCTCCTCCTCCATGGTGGAAGTTTTTTGTACAGTCTATGTCCCTGTTCCTTTGATGACCACCTGGTTAGAAATTATTTTCTTACAGTCTGTGTTTTGCATTTTTACTAACTTTGTAAACAACAAAGACTAATTTCTCAATAGTTGAATTAATTGAGTGACCCTACTTTGGTGTCTGTTTTGAAAAATATTGCTTAAAAAGTTCTCATTACCCCGAGGTCATGAGCTTATCCTCTTCTGTTTGTTGTAAAGTGTTTTAATTTTCCATTTAGTGTTTTAGCCCACAACACTTATTTTTAGTGTAAAATGGAGGTTTGAGTTATTTTTTAATGAATGACAATTTGTCCCTGAACATTTATCAAATAAGCTATTTCCCTAATAATTACATCGGCACTAAATTAAATGTAACTATTATTTAAATAATTATAATAATTACTGCTAGTCACTAAGATCAGTCTTCCAACCTTTTTCTATAATTATTTGCTAATTTTGAAATTTTGCTCTTTCATATAATTTTAAGAGTACTTTATGTACCCTGGCTGTTTGGCTCAGTGGGTTGAGTGTCAGCCTGTGAATCAAAGGGTCACTCATTTCATTCCCAGTCTTGAGCACATGCCTGGGTTGTGGGCCAGGTCCCCAATAGGGGGTGCATGAGAGGCAACCACACATTGATGTTTATCTCGCTATCTTTCTCCCTCCCTTCCCCTCTCTAAAAATAAATAAGATCATCAAAAAAAAAGAATAGTTTTTCTAATAAAATTTTTGAGAAGTTTTAATATAAATTGCTTTGAATTCATTTATTTTGATGTAATAATGTTTAATAAAGTTTTATTTGATGATAATTTTATACTTAAAAAATTTCAAAGATAGTGCAGAGGATTCCCATATATACTACACCTAGTTTTTCCCACTATTAACAGCTTATCTTAATCTGTGTGTTTGTCAAAATTAATAAACCAATACTGATACATTATTATCTACTATAACTCATATTTTAGTTATATTTTCTTCATTTTTACCTAATCTGTCTTTTTATTTCAGAATATTAGCTAGTATACTATATTACATTTAATAGTCACATCTCTTTAGGGTCATCTTGGTGTAAGAATTTTTCAAATTCCTCCTTTTTAAAAATTCTATGTTATTATTTTACTACTATAGTTGTCCCACTATTTTTACCTTTGCCAGGCAATCTTTGCCTCTGTCAGGAAATCCTCATACTTTTGTCTGTGTCTGTGCTCATCTGATGGACACTTAGGGTGTTTTTAGATCTTAGTTATTGTAAATAACACTGCTATCAACATAGGGATGTGTATATTCTTTTGTATTGGTGTTTCAGGATACTTAGGATATATTCCCAGAAGTGGAATCAGGGGTCAAAAGGGAGTTCTATTTTTAATTTTTGAAGAAACTCCATACTGTTTTCCACAACGATTGTACAAGTCTGCATTCTCACCAACAGTGCACTAGGGCTCCTTTTCCCCAAACTATCCCTAAAACTCAAGAGGGAGGGAAGACTTCCAAACTCTTTGAGAGGCCAGGGCTATCCTAATTTCAAAACCAGATAAATACACAGCAAAAAAAAAAAGAAAATTATAAGTCAATATTCCTGATGAATGTAGTACTAATAGCCTCAACAAAATATTAGCAAACCAGAAACAGAAATACATTAAAAAGATAATACACCATGTTCAAATGGAATTTATCCTGGGAATAATAGATTGGTACAATTCACAAATTAGTAAATGTGATGCATCACATAAACAAAATGAAAGATAAAAATCACATTATCATATCAACAGATGCAGAAAAATCATTAATAAAGTTCAGGACTCATTTTTGACAAAAACTCTCTGCAAAGTATGAATAGAGGGATTATACCTCAACATAATAAGAGCCACATATGAAAAACCTACAGCCAAGATCATATTTAATGGACAAGGAATAAATGTTTCCCTTAAAATCAGGAATAAGACAAGTGTTTCTGTTTTCACCACTCTTACTTAACATAGTACTGAAAGTCCTAGCCACAGCAGGCAGACAAGAAGAAGAAATAAAAGGCATCCAAATTTGAAAGGAAGAAGCAAAACTGTCACTATTCATAGATGACATGATATTGTTCATAGGAAACCTTAAAGACTCCACTAAAAAACTACTCAAACTAATAAGTGAATTTGGCAAAGTAGCAGGATACACAATCAAATTTTTCTTGTTTTTGATAAAGTGGAGGATTTTGGAGAGTATTGGTTAGGTATCCTGTATAATCTATAATGATAATTAATGACAATGGTGAGTGATATTATGCATATTTTAAAATATAGAACTTTACACCACAAAAAGTAAAGTTTAATATGTGCAAAGTTTTAATAAACACATTTAGGAGGTCAAGAGATCCCAAGACAAAATATAATATATGAAAAAACCTAACAGAAGGTAGTGGGGAAAAGATGCTGAACTAAGTAACTTTGGAAATGAGTGTGGTCAGTAATAAGAAGGGCATAAGTACTACAAAGCACTATGTACTAGTTAATAATTTACTATGTGGGTACATTTAACCATTCTGAAACTATTATATCTATGCATTGTAATGAACCTATTAAGTAAATGTATGGTTGATGGTAAAAGCCAAGCTTTTCATTATGGGAGTAAGAGGTCACAGATAAGGAGAAGACTAGAATTATCCATATGATAATGAGTTAGATTTAAATAGATCATAATGAACTCCTTTTCTGAGGTATGAATGAATAAATAGGAGTGTGTATATGTGTGTGTGTATTTATATTTACATTTATATTTATATAAAACTAATATATATATTAGTTTAAGAAAACTAAAACTGGAACTGGAACTGGAACTGCCTTTTGAGCTGGATCCTTCTTTCTTTCTGCCACATAGAATTCCATCGTGTAAATGTAACACAGTAATTTGATCCACTCATTTACTGATGGGCACTTAGGTTGCTTCCTACACTTGGCTATTGTAAATTGTGCTGCTATGAACATTGGGATGCATAAGTTCTTTTGAATTGGTGCTTCAGGGTTCTCAGAGTATAATCCCAGCAGCAGAATTTCTGGGTCAAAAGGCAGATCCTTTTTTTAGTTTTCTGAGGAAATTCCATGCTGTTTTCCACAGTGGCTGCACCCAGTCTGCATTCCCACCAACAGATGCTTCTGATCTATAGGCTATAAAATAGTTTCCCATACCCTCCTCTAAGGTTTGATTATTTGGCAAAACAGCTCAAAAATTTAGGAAACCCATTTACTCACTAGAATATCAGTTTATTACAAAAGATGTTAGAGGATAGGAGTCAACAGCCAGATAAAGAAATACAGAGGGCAAGGTCCCAAACTAAAAGGTTTCTGTTCTCATGGAGCTTGAGACCAGGCACGGTGGCAGAGAAAAGTGTTCTGGTTCCCCAACCCGGGAGCTCTCTGAACCTTGTTCTTTTGGGTTTTTACAAAACCATCATTCTATAGGCATAATTGATTAAATCATTGCTGATGATTGCTTTAATGTCTTAACACTTCTTCCCTCTATAGAAATCATTATAGTCTCATCACATTGTATTCATGGTTGGTTACCCTGGCAATCAGCTCCCATTCTTAGATTCTTCCCCAAAAGTACTTCAATAAATAAACCCAGTTGTGGTAGAAAGGGCATTGCTATGAATAACATGACACTCATTTGATCTTTGTGGTTCTGAAGCCATTTTAGGAACTGAGGACAAAGATCAAATATTATGACAAAAGATGCTCCCATTGTTCTTAGTGCTCAAGAAATTACAAGTTTTTGGAGCTGTGAAGCAGAAACTAGAAAAAGGTCAAATATACATAAAATATATATTTTGGCCATGTGAATTATCAAAACATATTTCTCTTTAAATATTTGTATTGGTTTTATAGAGAGGGAGAGAGACAGACAGACATCAATTTGTTGTTCCACTTATTTATGCATTCATTGGTTAATTCTTGTATGTGCCCTGACTGGGTATCAAACCCACAACCATGGCTTAAAGGGATAACACTCTGACCAACTAAGCACCCAGCCAGAGCTCAAATATATACTTCTTATAAATCACAATATTAAAATCATTGTAGGGCAAAATATTTCCCAGCTAAAAGCTCTATGAAAGTCTGATTGATGCTGTTTTATTTTAGCTAGACTTGCCTAATTCTAAAATTCTAATAAATACACAGTAGATAGAATATTCTCTTGGAATTCAATAAACCCAGGAGAAGTCAAACATACAAAATTGAAATCAGGTATAGCCAATCAGCTGAATACTTATCCCAAATCCCTGACTCAAATCAAGCTTCTAAAACACCAGATTTGGGTTACCCTTTGCATTAGGGATTTAAAAAACTACTAGATTGTTTTGTGCGCAGTAGAGTTTTACCCTGTATATTCAGTATTTCACCTTCAGAATCCCCAAATCTTCTATTCACTGAGGGAACACTTTCTACCAGCTGGAAGGCCATTTGCTGTGGGAAGAATTTTCTATTATACTTTTCACTTGTGCTTCATCCTACTAACTCCCTCTGCAGCAGCAGGACAGCACCCTCAGTAAGTAAGATCACTGGTTTATGACAAATTTCTGCAAATAATCACCTACTGGAAAACTGAAGGTTGCTGTAAAACATCAGAAAGTTTGTGTGCAGCATTTTCTTAATTTATTTGATATACTGTAGGATTCAGCTTCTGTGGAATAATAGACTTTTATTACTCTTATTATAATGCATAGTTAGGAGTTAAAAGATAAAAGCTGATGGTGCTTAATAGTATTTTTTACTTTTTAAATATATTCTAAGGGGTATGACTCTAAGTTACATATAATGATGCTAATAGTGTGTTGTCCATCACTAATATAGTTATATACCTGACTTTCAAAATTAGTCTAGTAATACAGGTGGTGACTTTGCATTAACTTAATTCTGGTCTCAAGAATAAATTCCCTTTGTGATCAATGGAGCATGATTGTGCAGAGTGAATTAAGATTTTGCTGCAGCCTATGGCCACTGTAAGAGCAAAGTTACAGGTCACAATGGAAATTGATTGCAAGATACGATTTTAATGATACCAGATTACAACAAATGAAGCAGATTAGTCACAGGTGCAGAGGTAAAATCACAATACAATGATTCACATTATACCCAGAGGACATTTAAAAATAATAGCAATTGTGGCACACCGTTTTATCCCCTTTTTTGATAAATGCTGTTAATAATAGTTTATATTTATAATTTTAAAACTTTTTCAAGTGTAATAGCAAGGATTAGCCCCAACATTTTAAAAATATTGGAGTATCTGAGCATAAATCAAAGTAACAGAAGTACTTTTGTGAAAGAGAGATGTCCAATTCACCAATTTTGATTATCTAACCTGTATTATTATAGAGTAATACATGAAAGTGTTTTATGATCCATAGTAAATTAGGAAAAACCATTACATTGTAAAAGTCTTGTTGAATAAAAGTGATATTTGACTTCAATTTCAATTTCTTTCCAGTAAAATAAAGATAGACTGCTCAGGTGTTACAAAAAATTTTAAAAAGAAAGGTAAGATAATTGTATCTTAAAGGAAAGAGAACATGTTCACAACTTAAAAGACCTAAAGCAATAAAAAATGGAAATTTAAATCTGAATGATTTAAATGGTGGGTTTGTAAGAAAGGCATACTTCTCTTTTCATTAGAGTACAGCTTTTTCCTTACTTTGTGATGCCCAAACATATTACAAGTAATACAGAGCCAGATTATTTCCCTTCAACATATGAAATATATGGTTACTGCTGATTGAAGAGTTTTAGTTTTCTCTTCTGTAATATACCTAGTGGAGTTTTACCTTACTTGGAGAAACCTCATTCTGATTCTTCATATGACTCAACAAATGATAATACCCACACTAAATTTTTATTCCTTTTTGAGAACTTTCTCAAATGACTTCATAATGACTTCCCCTAAATATTTCTGATAGTTGTAGAAGGATACACCACAATACAATTCTTACAGCTGTGTCCTTCAGCATCTCTCTTTAGTGGATTCAAGTGTTTCTATGATGAGCTATGCTATCACAGATTTGTACCATGACTGGGATTTAGCAAGCTACAGCAGAAAGCTTATAATACATTTTGTTTAATATACTAAAGTAAGTTTTAGGTGGTTGATGTTGGACATTACAATAACAACATGAATTTTTAATGGCTACAGAGTTATGCAGACATCACTTCTTTGGTGATTACTAACTAGTGTATCAGTTTTCTACATACTATGTGGATATGAACTAGGAGGTTTGCCTTCAATATGTTTTCATAATTCAGGCCTCATACTGAGCTGTTAAAGAGACATGTTGAACTAGAAAATTGCATTTTATTCCAGGATGAAAGTCCTCATTTTTAAGATAACCTGGTAGGTGTATCACTTTTTGTTGTATCAGTGCTGATTTGTAAATAATACAGAAGTGCAGTAATTCTAGGTATCTATGTTTCCAAATATATAGAGCCTAGAGACATTTTGTGAAGGGGACAGTCTCCTGCCCAGTGGTCCTAAAAGTGCTGGTTGTACTCAAGCCTCTGTGGTATAGATTTGCTGATAAATCTTGTCCCTAAATGTTCATTCAGGCAGTTGATGGAATAAATTTATTTATTTATTTATTTTTAAAGATTTTATTTATTTATTTATCTTTAGAGGGGAAGGAGAGAGGGAGAGAAACATCAATGTATGGTTGCCTTTTGTGTGTTCCCTGCTGGGAGTTGGCCTGCAGGGAACTGGCCTGCAACCCAGGCATGTGCCCTGACTGGGAATCGAACCGCAATCCTCTGGTTTGCAGGCCTGTGCTCAATCCACTGAGCTATGATGGAATAACTTTAGAACCTCCTTTCAAATGTCCAGGTAACCACATGCAAAATAATTTTAATTTAATATTTCACAAATAATTTATAATTTTATTTAGTCTCACCTAAGTTCTATGTGTGCGCAGTTGTGAATCAAACTAGTTATTAATAAATTAGAGTAGTGAAAATGATATACTAAATAGCACAGGAGTTGTGTATTTCTAGACATCTGAGGGTGTGTGAGATAATTTTTCTCCAGGTGTTTTACATCAATTATAATAAACCTACATTATTGCATTATGCAAAATAATGCATTATGTGTTATTTTTTAAATTACATTTTATTGATTATGCTATTACAGTTGTCCCCCTTGTGCCCTTCTACCCAGGAACCCAATTATCCCCCTTTGTGCCCTCTATCCAGGAACCTCAGGCAATCCTCTCACCATTGTTCATGTCCATGGGTCATGTGTATAGGTTCTTTGACTACTCCATTTCCTACACTGTACTTTACATCCCCATGGCTATTCTGTAACTACCTACTTATACTTCTTAATTTCCTCACTTCTTCACCCATTCTCCTCCTCCCATCTGGCAACCATTTGGTAAGTAACTTTCTTACTCCTGCTACTTTTTAGAATCTCTCTTTATCTTTAATCTTTGGCATTTTAATTATGTTCTGTCTTGGTGTGGTCCTCTTTGGGTCCAACTTGATTGGATTGTCTGTGCTTCCTGGATTTGCATGTCTATTTCCTTCACCAAATTAGGGGAGTTTCATGATTTTTTTCATATAGATTTCCAATTTCTTGCTTTTTCTCTTCTCTTTTTGGCACCCCTATGAGGCAAGTATTGGAACTCCTGAAGTTGCCCCAGAGGTTATTTATACTGTCCTCATGTTCTTGGACTCTTTTTTCTTCTTGTTGTTCCGCATGGTTGCTTTTTGCTTCCTTGTGTTCCAAACCAATAATGCGATTCTTGGCTTCATCCACTCTACTGTTGTTTCCCTGTAAATTGTTCTTTATTTCAATTAGTGTGTCCTTCATTTTTGACTGGGTCATTTTTCTGCTGCTGAGGTCATCACTAAGTTTTTTGGGCATCCTTATAAACAGTGATTTGAACTCTGCATCTGATACATTGCTTATCTCCATTCTGTTTAGCTCTTTTTCTGGTATTTTGATCTGTTCTTTCATTTGGGCCATGGTCCTTTGTCTCCTCATGTTGGCAGCCACCCTATTTTTGTTTCTATGTATTCAATAGAGCTGCTTTGACTCTGTGTCTTGGTAGCGTGGCCTAATGCAGTAGGTGTCCTGTAGGCTCCAGTGGCACAGCCTCCCCTATCACCCAAACTGGGTACTCGAGGGGCCCATGTGGGTTTTCATGTGGACTGAGTACACCTTCCTCTTGTAGTTGAGCTTTGGTTGATGTTGGCAGCTCAAGGGGAGGAATTTACCCAGGCTAGTCAGCTGCATGGAATGGCTGTGACCACTAAGCACCAGTCTCTCACATCCATGGAGGATCAGCTGTGCAGAGGCAGGGTAGTAATGCTCTAATGTGGTCTGTAGCTGTCCACTTGGTGCACTGGTCCTGGGGATTCCTAGATTCTGCAGGCCAAGGTCAGCCCCCACCTATGTTTTGCCCAGGACGGCCTGCTTGAGCTGTAAAGCAGTCTGAGATGGCTGCTACTTGTGCTGGGCTTAGAGATTCCAGGTGAAGCCAAGCTGTGAATCTAATCTGGTGGCTCATAGGGCTCACAGCAGCCAGCTGTTTCTTGTTTCATAGGATTTAGGAGCCAAGACCAACCATTCTTATGGAAAAGCAGCTTGGGTAGGCCTATAAGTTGGGTGGGACAGAGCCTTTGGTGATCTCCAAGGTAGGTCAAACAGTGTTAGCCAGGTTGAGGGAGTGGCACCACCTCAAATAGGGCACCAGCATACCAGCTCCGTGGGGGGAAGGTTTAGTAAAGAGACAATGGCTTCTACTCACCTTGATGCCAGACACTTCAGTTTTTCTCTGTATACCACGGGTGCCTTTCAAGCTGCTACCCCAATGCTGGAGTTCAGAGGGAGTGACTCTGAGTAGGTGAGTCTGTGTGTGGGTTCTTTAAGAGGAATTACTTGGGGCTCCAGAGGGTTTTTCCACCAACTCAATCACTGCTGGTTTATGCAGCCAGAAGTTGTGAGAACTTAAATTCCTGACACTGGAATCCTGGGCTGGGGGGCTGGTATGGGTCTGGGATTCCTTGCTCTGAGATATCCCTCCCAAAATTTTGTCCAAGTGAGTGTGGGACCAGCCTGTTCTGTGTCTGTGCCCCTCCTACGAGTCTGGATGGATGTGGTTTCTTTAATTCCATAGTTGTCAGACTTCCATTCAGCTTGATTTCTGACACTCCTGAGTGATGATTATTCTATATTTTAGCCATAATTCTGATATAGTTGTGTGAAGAGGTGAGTCATGTCAGCCTTTGCTACCATCTTGACTGGAAGTGAATGCATTCTTTACAAAAGAGTACAATGTTACGTATTTTTTTCAGATTATACATAAGCAATGTATGTTTGCTTCACTTAATCTTCCTTAATCATCATAAGCAATACTAAAAGGTAGATACTATTATCCTTAATTTATAGTTAGAAAACTGAAAAAAAAGATAGCTTAAGTGAATTCTCATGTCAGCATGAGGAAATATGGATAGACCTTGAATCCAACAGAGAGCATGAAGTTAAGATATGAAGAATTCCTGGAGTTTGATGTGGAGAAAAATTGAAATTAAGATAATACTCAATGAAATATGTAATCCATGATCTATTTTTTCCATGTAAATTCTATAAATACTCTTTATGTTCATTTTGTAAGCATTTAAAAATCTCAAGGACCTTAAAACTTAGCCCAAGACATTAAAAAATGGCACAGGTAAAATGCAAGGGAACACACAGACACATACCTTTTCTTCATCAACAATTTACAGGCTGTGGTGGTATAAGTGCATTTCTGTCCAATACAGTAGTTTAAAAGTAGGCAATCAGGGCTGTATTTCTCTCTCTTCTCATCCACTTCCTCATCCTCATCCTCTCTCTCTACGTATATTTTACCTTTTCAACTGTACTCTCCTTTATACTGTTTTTTTATTCCTCTTTACATTTTTTTCTTTCCTCTGAACCTTACAATGAAGATGTTAACTACATTTTGATTAATTTGAGAGATATGCATGTGCAAGGGCAGCTGAAAGAGTTCCAACCTCAGTTTTTACTTTATGCTAAGTTTAAATCAGCATTAAAAACAACTGAGATGTCTTAGTTGTTTTGAAAGATTCTTTGTGGTTCTGTGAACATTAGAAAAACCTATTCTGCTAATAGAATATAAAAAAGAATCGTTATAATATGTTGCTTAAGAACACAGATTTTAGAGGAGGATCAGAATTTTAAATATGGATGTTTCATTTACCAGTCATATGTCTTCATCATAAAATCAGTTTCCTCATCTACAAAATTGAGAAAATATTACTTATTGGGATATCATAATTGTTAAATGAGTGACATGTGTGTGTTCAATTATCTAACTCATTTCATGATTCAGAAAAAATGAATATTATTTCATTTTTCCATACCATGAATGCAAATTCAGTAGGTGGCATGGGAGTTAAAATATAAATAGGCATAGTAATTTATAATTTTGGTTGTTACACATCTTAAAAAGTGAATAAAATATTTTAATGATTACAGTAACATACTGTTGATCAATTTTTATTGATTTTTTTTTATAAGAAAGAGATATTTTCCAAATGAGTTTACAAACTGAGTTTCATTACAAAATGGAGCAGTTTCCACAAATGGATGGACCCCATCAGTCCTGTGGATTGAGTTATATTAATCTTTCCTTACCAGCAGGGATTTTTCTACCAGAGCAGTGCATGGTTCTTTGCCCTGTTTATGGATTCGCTAATTGTGGTTCTGCTCTCTGCAGAGGTGGAAATAGGGCAACCAGGTGTAGTGTATAATTAGTCTGCCTCAATCAAGCACCACCTGAATAGTTTTTTAGTTCATTTTTCCATGTCTGCCATATCTCCCTCTGAGCTGAATCTCACCTTTTTTAACATTCTACAATTATGACTAAAGAGTTTTGCATATCACATGCTTTTCTGAGTTCCTAAACAGTGGATTCAGAGGTACAGAATTAACAATTTTGAATGACTTTAGCCATGTAGTATTCAATGCATCATCTAGTAACTATGGAAGCCTGGTACATGATTTTGTGAGAGTTCATACAGCAACTTTTAATGAACATTCACCTCATCCCTCTAATCCACAATTCCATCTGTCACTGCTTGCTGCTCTGTACTTGGAAATCTGATGCAGCCTTCACAAACTATTAATTTATAGTTTTAATGGAATGACATAAAAGACCTTAATGGAATATTATGCAGACATTAGAATCATTGTGGCTAACAAGTAATGGCATGGAAAATAGCTTTGATATACCTTGATAAAAGAGTGAGAATACATATTACAAATATATATCATTTTTATGGAAGACATATACAAGGATTAAAAATACAGAAAAAACTATGGTACATTTACACAATGGAATTCTATGCTGTTGGGATTGTATCCTAAGAACCCTAAAACACCAATCCCAAAGAACCTATGCACCCCAATGTTCATAGCAGCACAATTTACAATAGCCAAGTGTTGGACGCAACCTAGGTGCCCATCAATAAATGACTGGATCAAAAAACTATGGTACATTTACACAATGGAATTCTATGCAGCAGAAAGAAAGAAGGAGCTCCTACCCTTTGCGACAGCATGGATGGAACTGGAAAGCATTATGCTAAGTGAAATAAGCCAGGTGGTGAAAGATAAATACCACATGCTTTCATCTTTAATGAGAACCTAAACAACAAAACAATCAAACAAGCAAAATATAACCAAAGACACTGAAATAGAGAACAGGCAGACAGTGTCCAGAGGGGAGAGGGAAGGCAATTTCAGGAATAAAGGGTAAGGGTTTACAGGAACAAGTATAAAAGACACATGGACAAGAACTAGGAAGGGTAGAAATGGGAGGGAGGTGTGTGGGTTGGAATGGGAGTAAAAGACAGTAAACTGTACTTGAACAACAATTTTTAAAAAATTAAAATTTTTTGAACCGCTAACAGATATTTTTAAAGACAACTTAAACTTGGTGCTTGTTTTTCTATATATTTTGCATTTTATTTAATATATTGACATTGCTTCAAAAATAAAATACATGAAATGTGAGGTGTTTTTTATGTGTCTGTCTGGTTAACCTGAAAATGAATGGATTTTGTTTGTAGAATTGTCTACAAATTAAGAGTATGTGGGCTTTAAGTTAATGACCAAGGAATTTCCACACCATCTGGGTACATGCATTTAGGGTAATGCATTTTAAGCCCAGAATTTTTGCTGTTGGAACATTTGAATTTGTCTCTGGCTACTAAGCTGGTTTCTGGGTAATTGAAGTTTTAGATAAATTGCTTTCCATTTCCATTCCTGATTGTTTCTCAACACAGTGATTAGAATAATGATAATTAAAAAATTAGATGTATTAAGAAATGGCACAAATCCTCAAGTGCTGACTAGGACTTCTCAGTGGAATATTTTCTACATCATTTGCTTCTATGATAATATTGATTTTTCCAGTAGTTTAGATCACTTCTGCCTGGGACACTTTGGGTAGGTGGTCTCCTTCATTGTGAAATAGAAAGGAGCCTGACAAAAGCCAACTGTCAGTTGCTTTAGTACATGGTTAACAACTTAATTTCTAAATAGTGAAATATGAACAATATCACTGAACAATGTCATTTTGACAGACATGATATGTCCACAATGTTTTTTTAAATGCATATACAAGAGCAATGATCAGCGTTGTCTTTACCATAATGGGTGAGACAAGTGTTCTATAATTCTAATGTGTGAGATGAGTTAGAAAAATAGAATGCATGAAGCCACAAAATTTAAAATACAGTGTACAAAAATTTAAATACAGTGTAACAAAAATCTCATGTATTAGTTTCCTAGGATTTCAGTAACAAACTACCAACAACAGGGTGGCTTAAAAAAATAGAAAATTATTGTCTCACATTTCTGGAGGCTAGAAATTCAAAATCAAAGTGTTGGTAGGAACTTAGGATGTCTCTAATGGTTCCAGAAAAGGATCTGTCCTTCTGTACCTGTTCTAGCTTCTGGCACTCTTTGGGAAGGGAGAAAAGCCATAACAATCACCCCTCAGCCTGCTGCAGCCAGCAAGACAAGAAAAACCGGTTTGGCCAGTTTGAAACCAGCAAGAGGTGTTTTTTTTGTTTGTTTGTTTGTTTTATTACTCTTTTATTTTTGATATTTGTTTTATCTTTCAATACCTTTTTCCTCTCTTTCCTTCTTTCTTGTTTTATGTCTACTTCCTTTCTTTCCAATTTTATCTCTTCTTCCTCCTTTCTCCTGCTTTTTTTTTTTAATACAAGTGAGGCAAAAAAAATCTGAAACTGTAAAAGGACCATAGTTGGACTCAAAGAAGGGGAATCCCAGCAGTCGAAACAGTGAGACAAGTTTCACTCTGCTATTGCAGAGAAACTGCAAGTTACTGCATATTTGTATTATTTTTTTCATTATTTTTACATCTTTTATTTTACTAGTATTTTGGCTGGTTATATTGTATCATTTGACAGGTTTCCCCTGTTCTCTCTTTCACAGTGTATTGCTAATTTACTGTCTTTCATGTCACTTGTGTTCCTTTAGCACACTACTCAAAGTCCTATACCCCCTATTCTTGTTATCTAGATCACATAGATTCTGTCATATGATTGTTGCTCTAATATTATTGTAAATAATAGCTGTTCAATACAGTTGTAAATACTTCACAACACCCCTTCTGGACCTTAGCCCACTTCACAGTTTCTTGAACTCTATTACTCTAGTCATTAACTCTATTCTCTCACATACTACACCTATTTACTATTGTTTAATCTCACCTTACCTCACAACCTCACTGTTTTCTAGATCAAACTCACAATTCTTTCCTCCCCAACAAGAGTCCTATTTTTTCCCACCCTTTCTTAAAAGTGGCTGGTTGGGTAGAAGATGATGGTTAAAACTATACATAGCCAAAGGATCTCTTATCTCTTCTCTACCAGCTGCTACTGTAAATATCATGGAATACACTCTTGCTGTCTTAAACCATGTTGCCTTCCCCTCCAACTTATCACAAAAAAAAGAGTAGGTGGAAGCAGTGAACACCAGGATACCCACCAGAAGAGGAAACCCAACAACAAAGGAACTACCAACAGATAACAACAGAAGAATGTAAAGGAGGGAGTGGAAACCACACAAACCTCAATCCAGGACCTATCTGGAAACACAACTAAATAGTGTAGAAACTTACCCAGTACAAACAACTGAACAAGAGCAAAAGAGAATCCTCAAAATCTTGTACACATGGAAGAACTAACTTCAACCTAACCTGCCCTTACCAGCACAATAAAATACAAGAAGTGGTAGACAGAGTGGCCCTCAGTTAACCAGCTTGTGGGAAGGACTCACCAAAGAAAGACCCCAAAACAATCAAAACCCAAAGACAAACACAGAGCCAACTCAAACGACAGCCTGAGACCAGTGACCTCAGTATATCAAGGAGACTACACTACTGAATCTCACAGGTATTCTATCACAGAAGTTCACACGATAAACCCAGTAAGCCGAAACAGATCAATTTAAGAAGCTGAAGCTAACAAGAAGAGTCTAGCAAACAATGGGAAGACAAAACAACAATCCCCAAATGAAAGGAAAAAAGGAAGCCTCAGAAAGAATGCTAAATGAAATAGAGTCAAGTAAACTATCAGATACTGAATTCAAAGAACTGGTTATCAGGAAGTTCAATGATCTCACAATGAAATACCAGGAACTACAGGGAGACTGTAGTGAACTCACTGAAAACTATATAGCATGAAAAAGANATCACAGAAGTTCACAACATAAACCCAGTAAGCCAAAACAGATCAATTTAAGAAGCTGAAGCTAACAAGAAGAGTCTCGCAAACAATGGGAAGACAAAACAACAATCCCCAAATGAAAGGAAAAAAGGAAGCCTCAGAAAGAATGCTAAATGAAATAGAGTCAAGTAAACTATCAGATACTGAATTCAAAGAACTGGTTATCAGGAAGTTCAATGATCTCACAATGAAATACCAGGAACTACAGGGAGACTGTAGTGAACTCACTGAAAACTATATAGCATGAAAAAGAAAAAAGAAACTATCAACAAGGGCCAAGAGGAAATGAATAATACAGTTTCTGAACTGAAGAACACAGTGGAAGGAATCAAGAGCAGGATTGATGAAGCAGAAGATTAAATCAGTGAGTTGGAGAACAAAGTGGAAAAAACACACAGAAAGAACAAGACAAGAAAAAGAGGCTCAGACAATGAAGAAGGATTAAGAGAAATGCAAGACAATATGAAACATAATAATATCTGAAAAATAGGGATACCACAAGGAGAAGAAGAAGAGCAAGGGATGGAAAACCTATCTGAAAAAGTAATGATGGAAAACTTCCCCAATTTCATGAGAGAATAAGTAACACAAATTCAGGAAACACAGAGGCCCAATCAAGAGGAACCCAAAGAGGCCCAATTCAAGACACATCATCATTAAAATGGCAAAATTCCAAGACACAGATGCAGCAAGGGAGAAACAGGAAGTGACATACAGGGAGCCCCAATAAGGTTAGCTGCTGATTTCTCAATGGAAATGCTACAAGAAGAGAATGGCAAGAAATATTACAAATAATGAGAACCAGAGACCTGCAACCAAGTCTACTTTACCCAGCAAGATAGAAGGCCAAATAAAGATCTTCTGTGACAAAAGAAGTCTAAAAGTATATACCTCCACCTAACCAGCTCTACAAGAGATGCTAAAGGGACTGCTCTAAGGAAAGGAAGAAAAAGAGAGACAGAGAGGAACACAGGTACAAAAATAGCAATGAATAAGTACCTATCATTAATAACCTTAAATATAAATAGGTTAAATATTACAATTAAAAGACATAGAATAGCTGAATGGGTAAGAAAGCAGGACCTACAGACATATGCTGCCTACAAGAGACCCAGCTCAGGACAAAAAACCCACACAGACTGAAAGTGAAGGGCTGAAAACAAATTTTCCAAGAAAATGAACAGGAAAAAAAAGCCAGGGTAACAATATCAGACAAATTATACTTCAAAAAAAAGGGCCATAAAGAGAGACTCAGAAGGTCACTTCATAATACTCAAGGGAATAATCAACCATGAAGGCATAAACTTTGTAAATATATATGCACCCAACATAGGAGCACCTAAATATATAAAGAAAATCTTAGAAGACTTCAACAAAGATATTGACAGCAGCACAATTATAGTAGGGGATTTTAACATACTACTGTCAAAAATGGACAGATCTTCCAAACAAAATATCAACAAAGATATTGTGGCATTGAACAACACCCTAGACGAAATGGACTAAAGTGATATATATATATATATAAAGCTTTTCATCCCAAAGAAGCTAAATACACATTCTTTTCAAACACACATGGAACATTTTCAAAGATAGACCACATGATAAGTCACAAAACGAGCCTCAACAAATATAGGAAAATAGAAATCATACCAAGCATTTTCTACAACCACAAGGGACTAAAACTAGAAACCAACCCCAAGGAAAAGAACCCAAAACACTAAAAATCATGGAGATTCAATAGCATCAATTAATTTGATTTCTTATCAATCATTTCATTAAACAATAAATGGGTGAAGAATGAAATGAAGGAAGAAATAAAGTTTCTAGAAACAAAAAAAAATTAACTCACAACAACCCAAAACTTATGGAACACAGTGAAGGCAGTCCTGAGAGAGAAGTTCATAGCAATACAGGCCTACCTAAAGAAGATAGAAACATTTCAAACAAACAACTTAACCCTACACCTACAAGAACTCGAGAAAAAAAAAAAAGACAGCTCAGAGCAAGTAGAAGGAAGAAAATAACCAAGATCAGAGCAGAATTAAATGACATAAAAGCTAAAAGCACAATTCTAAGAATCAATGAATCCAGGAGGTGGTTTTTTGAAAAGATAAACAAAATAGACAAACCTTTAAGCAGGCTCATCAGGAAAAAAAGAGAGAGGACCCAAATAAACAGAATCAGAAATGAAAGAGGAGAGATTACAACTGACACTACAGAAATACAAAGCATTGAAAGAAAGTACTATGAAGAACTGTATTCCAAGAAATTTGAAAACCTAGGTGAAATGGACACTTCTAGAAAAATATAATCTTCCAAAACTCAATGAAGAAGAAGCAGAAAGCCTGAAAAGAGCAATAACAGCAGATGAAATTGAAGGAGTAATAAAAAAACTCCTGACCCACAAAAGCCCTGGACCAGATGGTTTCACAGGAGCATTTAAGGAGGAGGTAACTCCTATCCTTCACAGACTATTCAAAGAATACAAATGATGGAAGACTCACAAACTCTTTTTATGAAGCCAACATCATCCTAATCCCCAAACCAGATAAAGACACAACAAAGAAAGAAAACTTCAGGCCAATATCGCTGATAAACATAGATGCTAAAATCCTCAAGAAAATATTGGCAAACTGCATCCAACAATACATTAAAAAGATTATACATCACGACCGAATGGGATTCATACCAGGGATGCAAGGATGGTTCAACATTTCCAAATCAGTAAATGTAATGCACCACACAAACAAAAGCAAAGACAAAAAGAAGATGATCATATCAATAGATGTGGAAAGGCATTTGATAAAGTAGAGCATCCATTTATAATAAAAACACTCATTCAGCAAAGTGGGAAGAGAAGGAGCATTTCTCAACATAATAAAGGCCATCTATGAGAGACCTACAGGCAACATCATACTCAATGGGCAAAAACTAAAATTTTTTCCACTAAGATCAGAAACAAGACAAGGTTGTCCACTTTCACCACTTCAATCCAATATAGTATTGGAAGTTTTAGCCACAGTGATCAGAAAAGAAAAAGAAATAAAAGGCATCCAAATATGAGAAGAAATAGAACTGTCATTGTTTGCAGATGACATGATAGTATACATAGAAAATCTATAGACTCCACCAAAAAACTGCTCGACCTAATAAATGAATTTGGCAAAACAGTAGGATGCAAAGTCAATATCCAGAAATCAAAGGCATTTTTTATACCAACAATGAAACAGCAGAAGCAGAAATCAAGAAAAAAAACCCCATTTGATACAGCAAAAAGAAAAATAAAATACCTAGTAATAAACTTAACGAAGGAGGTAAAAGACTGTATGCAGAAAACTACACAACACTGAAGGAAGAAATCAAGGAAGACTCAATCAAATGGAAACATATACCGTGTTCATGGATTGGAAGATTTAACATCATCAAAATGTCCATACTACCCAAAGCAATGTACAGATTCAATGCAATACCTATTAAAGTACCAATGGTATATCTCACAGACATTGAACAAACACTTCAAAAATGTATATGGAACCATAAAGACCCTGAGTAGCAGCCGCAATTTTGAGAAAGAAGAGCAAAGTAGGAGGGATCACAATACCTGATACCAAACTGTATTACACGGCCACTGTAATCAAAAGAGCCTGGTACTGGCATAAAAAAACAGGCACATGGACCAATGGAATAGAACAGAGAGCCCAGAAATAAACCCAAGTCTCTATGGGCAATTAATATTTGATAAAGGGGGCAGCAACATAACATAGAGTAAAAATAGCCTTTTCAACAAATGGTGTTGGGAGAACTGGACAGCTACATGCAAAAAAAATGAAACTCGAGCACCAACTTACACCATACACCAAAATAAATTCAAGGTGGATAAAAGATTTAAATATAAGCTGTGACACCATTAAAGTCCTAGAGGAGAACATTGGCAGGAAAATCTGATATTTCTTGCAGCAATATTTTTACTGATATGTCTGTCTTCTAGAGCAAGGGACATAATGGAAAGAATAAACAAATGGGATCTCATCAAAATAAAAAGCTTCTGCATGGCTAAGAAAACAGTATTAAAATAAAAAGAGAACCAACTGTATGGGAAAACATATTTGCCAATGATACCTCAGACAAGGGTTTAATCTCCAAAATATGCAAAGAATTTATAGGACTCCAGTCTAAGAAGACAAGCAATCCAATTAAAAAGTGAACAAAGGACTTGAACAAACAGTTCCCCAAGGAGGACATACGGAAGATCCAGAGACACATGAAAAGATACTCAATGTCACTAGCTATTAGAGAGATGCAAATTATAACACAATTAGATACCACTTCACACTGGTCAGAATGGTTATCATAAACAAAGCAACAAACACCAAGTGTTGGAGAGGTTATGGAGAAAAGGGGACCCTAGTTCACTGTTGGTGGGGTTGCAGACTGGTACAACCACTATGGAAAACAGTATGGAATTTTCTAAGAAAACTAAAAATGGATCTACCTTTTGACCCAGCAATTCCACTGCTAGGATTATATCCTAAGAACTCTGAAACACCAATTAAAGGAACCTATTCACCCCAATGTTCATAGCAGCACAATTTACAATAGCCAAGTGTTGGATGCAACCTAGGTGCCCATCAATAAATGACTGGATCAAAAAGCTATGGTACATTTACACAATGGAATTCTATGCAGCAGAAAGAAAGAAGGAGCTCCTATCCTTTGCAACAACATGGATGAAACTGGAAAGCATTATGCTGAGTGAAATAAGCCAGGCAGTGAAAAACAAATATCATATGATCTCACCTTTAACAGGAAGCTAAACAACAAAACAAACAAGCATGCAAAATACAACCAAAGACACTGAAATAGAGAACTGGCTGACGGTTACCAGAGAGGAGAGGGGAGGGAATTTCAGGGAAAAAGGGGAAGGGTTTACAGAACAAGTATAGAGGACACTTGGACAACAACTAAGGGGGGTGGAAATGGGAGGAAGGTGGGGAGCACTGAGGGAGTGGGCTGGGATGGGAGTAAAAGACAGAAAACTGTAATTGAACAACAATTAAAATAAATTAAAAAAATTATACACTGCAATTTTTAGCTTGTAAAACATTTAACCTGTTTTCAGATGTTGCACCTGACATTAGATATATGCAAAGGAGAAAATGTATTAAGGAAGGAGACAGAGCAGTAATGTCTCAAGACATGACATTTGTTGTCTCTAGGCCAGTGGAAGGTCAGGGCTGAAATAAAGAAAAACATAATGTATCATGAAATCTTAGTGATGACCCTACTTATTTTTCTATCTTCTTTTGAGCTTTTCATTTTAGTTGAGCTTCTGGCTTCCAGGTCTGCACCTTACCAGCAAAACCTCACAATCACCATACTGGTCTGCACCCTCTTTTTCTCTTCTTTTGAGTCCACTGGATTTCTACTTCAGCCTACAGATATAACTACATTGTTGACAAAACCTCTCATGGCAAACCACTAAGCCTAATTAAAAGAGAATTAAGTTTCTAGGCAATTTCTTTGTAGCCAAATAATTTATGACAATTATTTCCAACTTTCTGGACAAATTCTATTGTCTTCTTTTTTTCTTTCTCTTCTACAACTGTTCATCATCATCATAGAATGTATAGTGGAGAATTTTGTCAGAAGTTGTCAAGCCAAGATTTACTTTAGAATGCCTTGGGAAACTTTCAGAAACTCCAGAGGTCTGGTAGTACTCCCAGAAATGTGATGAAATATCTTGGTGTGGACTTAGACATCAATAATTTTAAAGATCCCAAGTGATTCTAATGTTTAGATAGGGTTGAGAAATACTGAACTAGATAATTTTCAGAACCCACAAAAAAGTTAACTCTTCTTCCATTCTTTAGCTGTTGTAAACTCTATCATTACCACATGTTAAATAACTAAAATTTACAAACTGAAACCAGAGAGCTATAACTTATATTTACTTAGGAATCTATAAGTAAAAGCAATAAAATACTACAATTTTCCCTGCTTATTCTGAATAAATATTACTTAATGAAGTGTTCTTTGTTCATTTTTGTGTTCTTTCTACATCTCATTTTCTAAAAATTTTAATATCTAATAATGCCATCCAGGACCAGCTCTTTTATCTAGGGTAGGTATTTTAGTAAATTTTATACCTTAAAATTTACTGTAGGTGTGGCACATCATGTATCAGACTTATTTCAATATACAATAGAAATATGTGGCCCTTAAGAATGTGCAAATGGGACTTTTAAGAGCTTTTGCAATTTCTAATGTGTTATTGTCTATGTATAGTAAAGTAAAATTCATGTGTTAATTTGTACCTAGTCATTTTATTCAATAGTCTAGATTTTTCAGTTAGCTCTATTTTATTTTTATGATGTAATATTATCAGATGACAATTTTGTATTATCTTCCAATTACTACTCTCCAAAATTTACACTCCCAGACCTGACTGGTGTGGCTCAGTGGGATGGGTATCATCTGGCAAACTGAAAGGTTGCTGGTTTGTTTCCCAGTCAGGGCACATGTCTGGGTTGTGGACCAGGTCCCCAGCTGAGGACACGTGAGAGGCAACTGATTGATATTTCTTTCCCCCTCTTCCCTAAATACTTCTTTCCCTCTCTTTCCCTCTAGCTAAATATAAAATAAATAAAATCTTTAACAACTTTTATATATCTATTTCTTTTTTATAGTTCTTTTGATTGTCTAGAACATCTAGTATGATTTAAAGTACCTGAAACTCTCTATTTGTGTCAGAGAAAACTGACCTAACCCTGGTTTCAAGTATGATTTTATTGGTCAAGAGCAATTTATCATGCTTGCCCTGATGGTTGGCCCAATAATTCATGCCTAAGCCAATCAGCATAAGACATTAACCTTAGCTAAAGTACCAGAGTATAGAAATTGAGCATGTGAACTCATTTGGGGGCAAAAGACATGGATAATAATTTTCTGGACAATTCTGGGCACAGAGTTTCTTTTTTTAAAAAAATATACACCAAAAATACTTTCTCTTTTTTTTGGAAATCCTGTGTGGGGGTCATAAGTCTGAAAAATATTAAATTCATTTTTCTACCAAGAAAAATATTGAGCCTGAGGGTGAAGCAAGCACAGAGGCCACATAATTAGTCAATTATAGAATAACAGAAACAAAGATACTGAAGCCAGCCTGACTTACATTTGGTTTTCTAGTTTTGTGAGTCAATAAATTTCAACATCAATTAAACAAGTTCAATTTTCAGTTTGTTGAAAATGCATTTTCTAATATCATTTTAGAATACAAATGTTGTTGTAGAAGTTTAAAGACCATAATTATTTTTGAGAGTAGTAATACCTTGTTGTCCAACTATTTTTGAATGATATATTATTATCATACTCCTCAGTACATGTATATGGAGATACCAATAAATACCAGCAAGAAATGCATTTTTCATTTTGAGAAGGGAATATTTTAATTCTGTAATTTTAAAAGAAAAATATTATCTTTCTACACTTTCATGATTATGTAACACAAAACAATAAAATAGAGATAAATAAAACACTTTAAAGTACTTTAAGCATTTAAAAGTATTTATTATTCCACATGATCAGGAAAAAATAAGTCTTTTTATTACACTTATCTTCATCTTCCTGTTTTATATTCTACTATGAATGCTCTGTACTTCAGTATAAGTGTATTCAGTATACATTTTCACCAGTCTTTATTATAGATTGTAATTAAAATATCTTTCACATTTATAATAATGTATATACAATATATGTAATAAGTATTTTATAAATATATAATACATATACATATATATTTCCTGTTTGATGACTAAATATAAAGTGACTTGTAGTCTCACTCTTGTTTAAGGATCCAGATCGTCTAGCCTGGGAATGAATTTCTGTAGCTAGTGACATGTGAACAGAGAATTTAATAAATTGAGGGTATAAACCATAACATTATATGTATATATATACACATATATGATAGTATTGTTTATATATATATACAAGTTGTACACACACACACACGCTAAATTTGGTGTAAAGTTTCCCTTATAAGAATTCCAGTTCCATAAGGCTAGTTCTTTTTGTCACTTTCACTACTCTATATCCAGTGCCTAACAAGGTAGCTACTTAAAGGAACCTATAGAACCTTTATTGAATGAGTGAATGAACATGTAAATAAAAGAAATCTGCCTCAATCCTTAGGATAATAACAATATTATAACTAGCCAGATTATCTAAACCCCCCTAACCAAAAAATAAAATAAAGATGTTGAAAATGAACATTGACATTAAAAATACATATGGGGACAGTTTGTTCCCTCTCAAACCCCTCACCCACAAACAGTGCCACAATTCAATAAAGTGCATTGCCAAGCCCTGGTAAACACTCAGGGCTCCATCCAAAACAATGTAACAGGCACCCCAAGACAATAAAATATGGCCCAAATGAAAGAACAGATCAAAGCTCCAAAAATAGAACTAAGCAATGGAGAGATAGCCAACTTATCAGATGCAGAATTCAAAAGACTGGTAATCAGGATACTCATAGAAATGGTTGAGTATGGTCACAAAATAGAGTAAAAAGTGAAGGTTATGCAAAGTGAAATAAAGAAAAATGTACAGGGAACCAACAGTGAAGGGAAGGAAACCAGGAGTCAAATTGGTGATTTGGAGCAGAAGACAGAAATAAACATTCAACCAGAATAGAATGAAGAAAAAAATTAAAAATAATGATCAGAGGAGATTGGGCACATTTGGGATGGTATGGCCTTAGATGAATTAGAATAAATTGTGTTCAAATCCAAAAAAAAAAACAAAAAACACATTAAATAGCAAATAAGAAATACTGTAACAAGTTGTGTGAGAGAAAAAATTGTGGAAATAAAAAGATTTAATATTAAAAATGTTTCAAAAAAATGAGGAAAGGCTTAGGAACCTACAGAACATCTTTAAATGTTCCAGCATCCAAATCATAGGGGTGCCAGAAAGAAGAGAAGAAGTACAAGAGATTGAAAATTTACTTGAAAAAGTAATGGAGAACCTCCCCAGTCTGGCAAAGGAAATAGACTTCTAGGAACTCCAGGAAGCTCAGAGAGTCCCAAAGAAGTTGGGCCCAAGGAAGGACACACAAAGGTACATAGTAATTACGTTACCCAAGATTAAAGATAAGGAGAGAATCTTAAAAGCAGCAAGAGAAAAGGAGACAGTTACCTACAAAGGAGTTCAAGACTACTAGCTGCTTTTTCAAAAGAAACCTTACAGACAAGAATGGGCTGGTAATAAGTGTTTGAAGTCATGAAAGGCAAGGACCTACAACCAAGACTACTCTATCCAGCAAAGCTATCATTTAGAATGGGAGGGCAGATAAAATGCTTCCCAGATAAGGTCAAGTTAAAGGAGTTCATCATCACCAAGCTCTTACTATATGAAATGTTAAAGGGATTTATGTGAGAAAAAGATCAAATATGTGAACAGTAAAATGACAGCAAACTCACAACTACCATCAACTGAACCCCCTCAAAACAAAAACAAATTAAGCAAACAACTAGAACAGGAATAGGTTACAGAAATAGGTATAATATGGAGGGTTATCAGTGGGGAGTAGAAGGGGAAAGAATGGGGGGAAAGATACAGTGACTAAGAAGCATAAATAGTAGGTACAAAATATACAGAGGGAGGTTAAAAATAGTACAGGACTTGGAGAAGCCAAAGAACTTGAATGTGTGACCTATGGATATGAACTAAGGTCAGGGAATGCTAGTGGGAGGGAGTTGCAGGGTGGAGGAGAATAAAGGGGAGAAAAAAATGGGACAACTGGAATAGCATGACCAATAAAATATATTTAAAAATGCATTCAGGGAAATAATGAAGAATGTCATGCACAGAAGTAATAAACCTTCCAGACATGACTGTGTGTCATATTATCTCTTTCTTGACTCTTGAAGTGATGCCTTATTTTTGACCCCTTTGTGTCCTACTGCACTGAGACTTAGAAGTTCCTGTCACGGCATGAAAATGACTGTCTGATGTCATTTAAGATCAGGTCAATTCTGTAGAGAACAAGACAGAAGTTATAAAGCTTTATTATCTGTTTACCATGTCCCAGACAGGCACAGTGGCACTGCAGAATGAGAGGAGATAATTAAAAAATAGCCAAAAAATTTGACTAAAGATAAAATTCTTAGTTTGGAGAAACTTTATTAGTAGATTTCCAGTAGAAGAAACTCTTAGTTCCCAAACTCGGTTTTCTAGGGGAAATTAGGCTATAAGAGTCACAGGTAGAACAAAGAATCTGGAAGTTCATTCTGTTAGCCTTTCCCAAATTCAATTACTTGTATATGTATGTGGAACACAAGTGACAAGTAAAAATCAGCTTTTACTTTAGATTCAAATAAGAGTACCTTCCCACAATCAAAAGAACTGGATCCAGTTTCTTCTCCAAGCTCTAGGCTTAGTCATGTTTCACAAATAACTCCTGGCGTGGACCCCTCACCTTTGTTTCTAATCCATATCTCTGGGTTTCTACCTAAGAGAATTCACTAAAGTTTAAGCATAGTGTAAGTGAATCCCAATGCCAAAAAGTAAAATGTAAATTAATATTAGTTATTCCTGATTTCAGCATCCATTGGCCACATCTGTTCATAAGTGGAGTTTTCCCCCTTGTTTTCTTCTCTCTTGCTGCTGTAATACTGCATCTCACTTATTCTCATCAAATAAATCCCTGTTATAATACTTGTAGCCAATGACAGAGAGATACAAACTTCATGTAGAAAAACTTTGTAGAAACTTTGTAGAAAAAACCCTAAAATCACATATCATTATAATATTTCATAAAGGAAATATATCTCATCCACATTTGAAGACATTCTTCTTGAATTTTCGTGACAGCTGTTGTTAGTTGTTAAACCCAACCTTTTGCTGCTTCTTTCTCCCTGATTTTGTTTCTGGCAGCAATATGCCTAACAAAAATGCAGTTGCTTACCACTACTCACAGATTGCAAATTTATATATATCAGGTGAGAGTATAGTGCTCTAAACTTTTCCTGTTGCTCTCCTTAGCTGCCAGACATCTAGAGTGTGCTGGGTCTCATTAGTACACTGGGACAGAAGCAAGCATCTGGGGTCAGCTCTATGCAAAGCTGTGTTGGATCTAAGCTCCAACTCTTTCCCATTCATCCCAAAGGCAAGTTAAGAGTTTGAGGTTTTCATTCACTTGTTCTGCACTGAGCCAAAGAGAAGCAAGTGAGCACTTGTCCAAGTGCTCACTTGCCTGTCCAAATGCTGTGTTTGCTCTCAGTGGCTCTCGATCTGGAGCCCTTTCTTAGTTTCCTGTTCAGATTCAGGCAAAACAGATTGCCCATCCTTTGTGCATCCCCATGAAATGTCAGAACTTTGGATGTATGATACAGTCCTCTCCTTCCCTACAGATGGAGAAGCTGGGAGCTGGAAAGGGGAGGTTCTCTTGATCATGTGGTACTATGACAAGAAGAAGGATTATTGTACGTGGTGCATGAATTTTCCTAACAGCTCTAATGCATCTGCATAGTGGTGCAGGAGCCTCTCAGCTGGTCTCTGAATTTCTCACAAAGGCAGAAATAGTCTGTCTGTATATTGTTGTTGAAATGGTGTGTCCATTAGTGGAAGGAAACATTGGAGATTCCCATTCTGCCATCTTGCTGATGTTCAACACTAGATTTTTAAAATAATACTGATGGTCTCACTAAGTGACACAGTAATGTGTGAAGCATGCTATGTGCATGTATTAGAAATCTCTATTTGCAAACAACAAAAGTAAAGTATGACTAATCACCAACCTAGAATTGATGGAAAGATCTGGAGTAGTAAAACATATTGAATGAAAAGCTGAACAATGATACATTAGGAAGAACAAGAACAAGGCAGATCCAGGCTTATGAACTAATAAATAATCTCTTCAAGGCACAGCCACTGGGGAGGGAGAAGTCATCAGCTTCCATTGTAGCGTTCTACAGGAGACTCACATTCAGGCAGGACTTCTTCATTTCCTGAGTTAGGTTATTTGCCCACCTTACTTAATAGTCATACCAAGATTTCTGGTAGTTGAGAAGAGGTGGTTCTAAAAGAAAAAGGAGGTATTTTTAGGAAGATAAGGAAGCATGCTTTGTGGGAAAGTGTACTAAAATCTCACTGGACATATTATAGTATTGTATTTAATTTGTGAGTAATGATATCTTCTATTTGTTCTTTTAAAACCCTTACGTCTTTTTATTACTCCAAAATCTTTGTTGTATTTCAGTAGTTTAAACAATAAATCTAAAACTGCTCAACATCATAATTCAGGATTTTGTTAATCTGAGCTCAATTCATACTTTTTGTCTCCTTTCTTGCCTATTTTATTTACTTTCCCTACCTGTCATTATCTACCCTGGTTACATAAGTATATTCCATATTTTTTCAAATATGTGAATTAACTTTAGAGCTTTATATGTGCTATCCATTTACATGCAATGCTTTTATCCTCCCTTGCCCACCCTCAACTTTCCACCTCAGTACCTACCCCAACTCCACATTTAGAAGCTTACCATCTCAGAGAAGAAGGAACTTAGACAAGCAAGGTGTATCTGTCAGACATCCCAACAAAGAGGCTTGACTCACTACCATACCATTCTATAAGAGCTTTGTACAGCTCGTGGTCTATCATCTTTTATGATACCAAATTTACCACTTCTTGAAGCAGCACATCTCACATTGTGATGTTTGACTTTTGGAAACATGTAAAAGGACAAGTCTAGAAAAATAAAACTCATTCTGGGTCTAGCTCATATATCACCTCTGTGAAACATTTTCTGACTCCCAGAAGACAATTAATCACCCATATGTACTCATAAAGCACTCTTGTTCAAACTAACATTATTGCACTTACTATGTTCTATTACAGTTAGTTTTGCCTGCCTTTGTTCCTGAACCTAATTTTGAATTTCTTATAGATAGGCACTGTGCATTAATTTTTTACATGAAAAGAGACCTTTATTTCTAAGCTTCTCACAATTCTACAAGTATCAATTATTACCACACAAATTAGAAAACCATAAGAGCACACCACAACAAATATTACTGCCCAAATGGTTGTTTCTGTCCTCATTTTCTTTTTTTTAAATTATTTTATTGTTGTTCAAGTACAGTTGTCTGCATTTTCCCCCCATCGCTCCCCCTCCCACCCCAGTCATCCTCCCTCCCTCCCTAATTCCACCCCTCTTGATTTTGTCCATGTGTTCTTTATAGTTGTTCCTGAAAACCCTCCCCTGCTTTTCCCCCATTATATCCTCCCACCTCCCCTCTGGTTACTTTCAGATTGTTCTTAATTTCAATGTCTCTGGTTATATTTTGCTTGCTTGTTTGCTTTATTGATTAGGTCCCACTTAAAGGTGAGATTATATGGTATCTGTCTTTCACTGCCTGGCTTATTTCACTCAGCACAATGCCCTCCAGTTCCATCCATGTGCTAAAAACACTCAGCAAAGTGGGAATAGAGGGATCATTCCTGAACATAATAAAGGTCATATATGAGACCTACAGCAAACATACTCAACGGACAAAAACTAAAAGCTTTCCCACTAAGATTAGGAACAAGACAAGGATGTTTACTTTCACCACTCCTGTGCATTAACTTTTGCTTTCTAGTGACTAGCAGAGGAACAAATAGAAGGCAAGCCATACATTTTTAAAAAATAAATTACATTTTATAGTCTTTTAAACCAGCAATTTTCAACCTGTGTGGCTCAAGAATTTTTAAAACATGCAACATCTGACTGTTTAGTCAGGGGCACTGAACTTATTTTTCTTATTGTCAAATAAGAATAGTTAACACAATAGTCATTTGGTGTGAATGAATCAAAATTATACTTATTTTTTGTATCAGCAAAAAATGTTCAGGGTCTGGCAGAAATAAAGTTTGCTTGAGTGTGGTTGGTAGGGTACATGAATGTCTCACATGAAATGGACAACAATTTGAACATTTCATCTAAAATATCATATGGTGTATTTGAGAGTGATATTGTTAAGTTACAGAATCACATATTTATGATTTTGTAATAAAAAAGGGGATGTTATTTGTGCCAGACCCTGTGTTATTTTTTTGGTGTGCTGCAGAATTTTGGTGATTGCATTATATGCACCATGAGATGAAAAAGGTTGAAAAAATTGCTGTTCTAAACATATCAAAGACTTTTATATTAGTAACTTTACTTGAGAACATTTGGACAAATTATGCAGGTAATAAAACAGTTTTCATAACTATAAGCACTTCAGTGTAAACTTATTTCTATGTGATCCCAAAGTATTTTGCTCACATGAATATAATTGTACTTGATATGATCTATTACAGTTAGTTGTGCCCACCTTTGTTTCCCCAACTGCAATGTTCATAGTCAGTGTTGATAGTCATCATGTAAAATCTATTGGATTATGCTGCATATTTCATTCAAATTTCATGTATGTGTATGTATAATCTTTTGAATTTGTTCCTAACTAGGCTCAATTAATTATTTAAAATTTAGAAACAAATATTTTTATACAATTGTGGCTGATATATCAATAGTGCTCAGTCTTGTTGTTGAAGCCATAAAAACTACAAGAAAGCATTATTTATTCATACTATTCCAGCCCTGTTTGTCTTTAAAAAACAAAACATTTTTAAAAATTTTTGTTTAAATGAAATTTAGACAAATTTAAATTTGTTTTGTTTGTGTTTAGTTGATTGATAAATTGAGTTGTTTCAGCTGCAATAAGAAAGGACAAAATTACAATGAATTAATTCATGTAGATGTTTAATTTCCTTTTACATACAGTCAAAATCTTTCCACATGTCATTTGATGGCTGTAGAGTGCCATCAATTAGCCATTTTCAGAAAAGCTTGAGCCGTGCTCTAAGACACTGGAAGAATGACCCTGCAGGTGATTCAGAGATCATAGAGCTGCGATTCCCACCACAAGTACAGAGTGCGAGGTCTGGTATAAGGGGTGGGGGTTGCAGAGTGGTTTCAAAGGAGGGGCCACTGGTGGCTGCAGGACCTGGATGTTCAGACATTGAGACCTAATCCTCAGTGTTTTGGTTTTTTGGAGGTGGGGCCTATGGTAGGTGATTGGGTCATGAGGGCAAAAGTACTTATGAATTAGATAAGTGCCCTTGCAAAGGAGATTCAACAGAGCCACCTGGCCATGTGAGGACACAGAGAGTAGACAGCTATCTACAGCATTCTATTATAGCAGCCCAAATGGGCTGAGACACAGGGGTTCTGTCTCTGCGAAAGTGAAGGTTAAGTCTAGCAGAAAGATGGTGGATACCATACTAGAGTATGCAATTTTCTAGAAATATCTAAAAACTAAACTCTAAAACTGAAAAGTGCTTCTGAAATATTAGGTACACTTCTGAAATATTAGATACACAAAAATATCTGTTAGAAAAAACTTTCAGTTATTTGGCAAACTGTGATATTGTATAACTGACTAAGCTTATCACAGGTGAAAATTAACACTTGATGTTCCTTTTTGAGAAAATCATTCAATATGATTGCCTCCTTGACTGAACTGTGACATTCTTAAGTACAGGCTCTCAAAGAAGCCTCTGGGCTTAGAAAAAATCAAAACTCTGTCGGCCCAATAGCCAGTAAGATGGTAAATATGAAATTTGTTCAATGTAATTGAATCTACTTCTCCAAGAGTAGGCTAACTCAACATTAATAACTTCTCCAGACACACCAACCCATTTGGTCTTTTTATTTTTTTTCCAGAGGAAAGGTACTTTGCAAAAGCAGGTTATTTTTATATGAATTCATTTACTAAAGATGTTATTAATATACTCTTTAATTCATCATTTGGACATTCATAAATTTTTCAAGTATGTTAGAATTAATTAGCTTGCTAAATTCAAATATTTTGCAACAACACCCTTGAAGGCCAGGTTTTGTCTTGAACTTTGCATTTAACCTATGTTCTTGACTTTAGATCTCCATAGATCATAAGACATTAAATAATAAGCTTTTCCTTCGGCTGATATTTAGAAACATTTTATCCAAAAGTCAGAAAAAGCTGTGAGAACAAGTTTATTCAGGGGCATAAATTCTCCCAGAGGTTTAATTAAAGATTAATAATTAGGATTGTTATGTATTGTGGCTTACCCTAAGTTCTGATCACTGTGCTTTGTTCCCAGTTGGTCTTTTTGATCTTTTCTTTCATGATACCAATAGTTTTACTAATTTGAGTTTGAAAAACAATTCCTTTCATGACTCAATTTATAAAATAAATGTACTACAACAGTTCAGGAGAATATTAAGGATAAAATAGATATTTTATTGTAAAGTTATTTCTCTTGAAGTGTGCTCTAACCAAATTTATGTCTTATCTAATTTTGTTTAAAAATGTAATTACTGTAAACTCATATTTTGATGGTTATCAATTATCATCTGTAAATTATATGTGTGTATGCATATATAACTTCTAGTATTCCCTATGATTTTAAAATATAAGTAATGATTTTAATAATTTCTACATAAAAAGCACAATAAAAACCCTCTTTAAGAGAGGAAAATAAGTGAAGAAATTTCCTCAAAACTGAAACTTATGAAGTGTCAGAATTTAAAGCTTTTTCTTTTTCTCAAGTCTTATTATTTGTATTTATCCAAGAGAGTCTAACAACTTAGTTGAAGTGATTATCTATGAATTCTAAATTTAAATGTTGGGGAATTTGCAAGATTTGCAATTGATACTTTAGTTGTTTGGGGATGAGGTGGGAATAAGGAGATTATGCACTGAATAAATTTGGTCAAACCACATTTGAACATTAGTTGTAAAAAGACAGGGAAATCTTCCACAATATCTGTTTCAACCTCATGGAAAATTAATGACTGCTCTGAAAAGCCCAGGCTTGTGGGCTGTATTAACCCAGCCCTGACATCAGCAAATTCAGGAGGGGAAAAAAATCTAACCATTTTAGTTTTTTCTTTTCCTTTAAAAACAGAAACTTTCATCTAATTCAAATTTTAACTTTTAAAATCCATTGTTTTTTTTTAAAATTTTTTCATTTAATTATTTTTCAAGAACAGTTTTCTGTCTATTACTCCCATCCCATCCCACCCCCCTTTCTCCCCCCTCCCTCCCATTTCCACCCTTCTCAGTTGTTGTCCATGCATCCTTTATATAGGTTCCTCTAAATCCCTCCCTTATTTCCCCTGAAATTCCCTCCCCTCTCCCCTCTGGTCACAGTCAGCCTGTTCTCTATTTCAGTGTCTTAAATATAGCCAAAGTCCATTGTTATTGTGAGAACTTCATTGTTGTTAAAATTATGGTCTATAGGCTTTAGTCAATTTGCTGTTTTACTATAATACAAGAGCAATGATGAAAAATATGAATCATAAACTTACAAAGAGCAGAGTTTTTTCTTAAACCTGAGATAGGAATAAACAGCTGGTAATTTAAAATGTATTATCACAAATCTCTTTTGAAGACGTTAATTTAATTTTAATTGTATTTTTCTTCCTGTAACTCTAGTTCTTTGGAAAACTGTCTTAATTCTACTATGTTTTTGCCACTTTGAAATATGTTGACCAAGGATATTATTAGTAAGAATATGTATTCTTTCTTAGTCATTAAAATGTTAGCTCCATTTAGGGTAATAGTCTCAAATTCCATTGAAGAATTCTATTTTATACCTATCATATTCATGTTCTACAGGTAGTTTAAGAAATAGTGTCCTAGTTTTATTGTAACTGTGTTGACTATTAATATGTGGTTTTTAAAAAGTTACTGCCTATCAGTCATGATAAGCTGAGTAAATATTATGGTAATAAACAGTTCAAAATATCAGTGACTTAAAGCATCAAAGATTTATTTTTCTCTCACACAAAATGAGTGGTACCTCCTGGACATCAGGCCAGTGGAGGACCCATCTACTAAGCCTTGTAAACAACTTTAACCACCTATACTTCTGTTTTATAGACATCAGTGTGTTCAATTCTTTATTACAATAGAATTCTGACATAATAGTATACAATGCAATGGACTAGGTCTTAGGGGAACTATACATACTACAGAATTATCATTTTGGCCCTTTTAATATATGACTCGTAAAAAAATAGAAAATGTTAAAAATTACAAAAACATAACAAAAGATGTAAACACTGAATTAAAAAATATTTCTGGTTCGATTTCTATGCACATAAATATACACAAGTAAATTGATATGTATGACACTGTAAAATCAGGTTTACACTGTATTTTTGGTTTTATTTAATGTTTTTCAATATTATAAAGCTTATGTGTTTGTGATTATTTAATGAAGCTCTACTATTTTATTAATTACTTCAATTTTCATTAGGCAACTACCTTTGTTTGATATTTAACACGTTTCAAATTTTTACTAGTATAAAATAGCTCAATGAAATAGCTATACATGCATTACATAGGTGCATCTCTAGTTATTAAAAAAATTTGCTAAAGTGTAATATCTTGTTCACTCACACAGTATAAGACCATTTGGAAAAGGGATGGGGGCTTAAGAAGTACAAACTTTCAGTTGTAAAATAAGTGACAGAAATGAAATGTACAGCATAGGAAATATAATCAATAATAACTGTGTATACTGATAGGTGATTACTAGATTTACTGTGGTTATCACTTAATAAGATTATATATATATACATATATATATAATCACAATGTCATACATCTGAAACTATGTCAAATATATTTATTTTTAATAATAAAAAATAAAATTACTATACAATAAGAACATCCCAAAATACATTCTCAAGCTTTTAATGAATTTGAGCAAATTGCACTCTAGAAAGACTATCTCTCTATATATATTCCTAGAGTGTGAATATGTCATATTATCTTCATCAACACTGAGCATTATCTCACGTGAATAAATTATGTAAAAATACATGCTCTTAATTGTCTATTATTTTCTGATTCAAGAATGACTTATTGCCCTGGCCAGGAGGCTTAGTTGGTGGGAGTATCCTCCTGTACATTAAAAGATTATGGGATCTATTCCTGGTCAGAGCACACACCTAGGTAGTGGGTTCAATCCCTGGTCGGGGTGTATGTGGTAGGCATCCGATTGATGTTTCCCTCTCACATTAATGTTTCTCTCTCTTTCTTTCTCCCTTCCTCTCATTCTAAAAATCAGTAAGTATATTTTAGGTTGAGGATTAAAAAAAGAAAAGAAATGACAATTATCTGACAATTTCAGTGAACAAATTCACACATACACATTCAATGAATTTTCGAGATATTAGAGTGCAACTACTAGAGAGTGTATTTTTTCGTATAATTATCTGCCTTGTTACACAGAGGAATAATTAAAACTTTCATTAGATGTTATGTTATTATTAAGATAAACAGGGTACAATTTTCAAGGATCATTATCAATATTAATAAACTTCCAATGTATGTGACATATTTCTGTGCTGTTTAATGTTGTCTACCTTGAAGATTTGTTATTTTCATAAGAAAAAATAGATATAAATAATACAAACATATGAGGTGAGACTATATACTAATGAACTATCTTCTTAATTTCTCTCAAAAAATTCAATCTTATAAATGTATATATAAATATATTTAAAGATCAATCTAGTAAGTACATCATTATGTTACTTATGGGTTTATATTTTGTTGCATGGATAATCTGTGTGTGTTCTTATTCTTTCATGATAAATTGTAAAGAAAGGGGAAAATCAGTTCTTCCAGAAAGTCTCAGAAATATGGTGATGATGGAAAAATGGTTTCAGAAGAAAGGACGTGGAAATAAGTTAGAAGTATTCTATTCCATTTGGGGAAGGCAGAGATTTAAGAGTCTTTATCTTCTGCTATACTTGTGTTTTTTATGGTTCTTACATTTTCTTCACTGCTGTTTTCTGTGTTCTCCCAAAGGTCTCCTCAACAATTTTTGCCTTATCTACTAATGGACTGGAGAACAAATTTATGTGACATTATTTTTTGATCAGAAAATATTTAAAGGGTAATTGTTTGCTATAATAATGATAATAATAATTGCCAATTTGTAAGTTTTCTTAGTATGTTTTGAATGTCATCCACAAACTGCACTGCTATTTTATGTGTGAGGGATGCATAAAAATGCAATAATAGACAGAAATAGAGGTGAGAGACAGTAGTTTTGCATTTTAGGGTAACACCAGTATTAATTACCTATTTTAAAATGAAACTATACTATACTTTTGTTATTATACACCAGTCAATAAAAAGTTAGTAGTGCATCTGAATGGTGTCTTGCAAATAACTAAATGACAATAAGTCAGTAATGTTAGCACATCAGACTTTGTACAGCCTCTAAACTCTAAGAAGCTCTTCGGAAATCACATCATTAACCAAAACATTTAGTGTTCTCTTTCCTCTGGGAAAAGAATTACACATTTTACTTGCTGTATCTTACCATTTGACTAATAAAATGAGAATAAATCCAACTACCATTGACACTGTTACTATCCCACATTTTCTTCCTACCTTTCTTTTTTTTTATTTTTTTTATTTAACTTTTGTTCAAGTACAGTTTTCTTTCTTGTATTCCCAGCCCTGCACCCCCCAGTGCTTCCCACCCCCCTCCCATCGCCGCCCCCCGTCTTAGTTATTATTGTCCATGTGTCCTTCATACTTATTCATATGAGTCTATCCCCTTTTACTCTGTGCTTCTCTCCCCTCTACCCTCTGGACCCTGTCACCATGTTCTGTATTTCAGTGTCTTTGGTTACATTTTGCTTGCTTGTTTGTTTTGTTGTTTAGATTCCTGTTAAAGGTGAGATCATATGGTATTTGTCTTTCACTGCCTGGCTTATTTCGCTCAGCATAATGCTTTCCAGCTCCATCCATGATGTTGCAAAGGGTAGGAGCTCCTTCTTCCTTTCTGCAGCATAGAATTCCATTGTGTAACTGTACCATAGTTTTTTGATCCAGTCATCCACCGATGGGCATTTAGGTTGCTTCCAACTCTTGGCTATTGTAAATTGTGCTGCTATGAACATCGGGGTGCATAGGTTCTTTTGGATTGGTGTTTCAGGGTTCTTAGGATATACTCCTAGCAGTGGAATTGCTGGGTCAAAAGGCACGTCCATTTTTAGTTTTCTTAGAAAATTCCATACTGCTTTCCATAGTGGTTGTACCAGTCTGCAATCCCACCAACAGTGAACTAGGGTCCCCTTTTCCCCACAACCTCTCCAGCACTTGTTGTTTGTTTCTTTGTTTATGATAGCCATTCTGACTGGTGTTAAGTGGTATCTCATTGTGGTTTTAATTTGCATCTCTCTGATAGCTAGCGATATCGAGCATCTTTTCATGTGTCTCTGGATCCTCTGTATGTCCTCCTTGGAGAAATGTCTGTTCAAGTCCTCTGCCCATTTTTTAATCGGGTTGCTTGTCTTCTTTGAGTGGAGTCGAGTGAGTTCTTTGTATATTTTGGAGATTAAACCTTTGTCTGAGGTATCATTGGCAAATATGTTTTCCCAAACAGTTGCTTCTCTTTGTATCTTGATACTGTTTTCCTTAGCCATGCAGAAGCTTTTAATTTTGATGAGATCCCATTTGTTTATTCTTTCCTTTATATCCCTTGCTCTAGGGGACGTATCAGTAAAAATATTGCTGCGTGGAATATCTGAGATTTTCTTGCCAATGCTCTCCTCTAGGGCTTTAATGGTTTCACGGCTTATATTTAAGTCTTTTATCCACCTTGAATTTATTTTGGTGTATGGTGTAAGTTGGTGCTCAAGTTTCATTTTTTTGCATGTAGCTGTCCAGTTCTCCCAACACCATTTGTTGAAAAGGCTGTCTTTACTCCATTTTATGTTATTGCCCCCTTTGTCGAATATTAATTGACTGTAGAGAGTTGGGTTTATTTCTGGGCTCTCTGTTCTATTCCATTGGTCTATGTGCCTGTTTTTGTGCCAGTACCAGGCTGTTTTGATTACAGTGGCCTTGTAATACAGTTTGATATCAGGTATTGTGATCCCTCCTACTTTGTTCTTCTTTCTCAAAATTGCAGCAGCTATTCGGGGTCTTTTCTGGTTCCATATAAATTTTTGAAGTGTTTGTTCTATGTCTGTGAAATACGCCATTGGTACTTTAATAGGTATTGCATTGAATCTGTAAATTGCTTTGGGTAGTATGGACATTTTGATGATGTTAATTCTTCCAATCCATGAACACGGTATATGTTTCCATTTATTTGTGTCTTCCTTGATTTCTTTCTTCAGTGTTGTGTAGTTTTCTGCATACAGGTCTTTTACCTCCTTGGTTAGGTTTATTCCCAGATATTTTATTTTTCTTTTTGCTATATCGAATGGGATTTTTTTCCTGATTTCTGCTTCTGCTGCTTCATTGTTGGTATACAAAAATGCCTTTGATTTCTGGATATTAACTTTGTATCCCGCTGTTATGCCAAATTCATTTATTAGTTCCAGCAGTTTTTTGGTAGAGGCTATAGGGTTTTCCATGTACACTATCATGTCATCTGCAAACAATGCCAGTTTTGTTTCCTCCTTTCCGATTTGGATGCCTTTTATTTCCTTTTCTTGTCTGATCGCTGCAGCTAGAACTTCTAATACTATATTGAATAGAAGTGGTGAAAGTGGGCAACCTTGTCTTGTACCTGATCTTAGTGGAAAAGCTTTTAGTTTTTGCCCATTGAGTATGATGTTGGCTGTAGGTCTTTCATATATGGCCTTTATTATATTGAGGAATGTTCCCTCTATTCCCACCTTGCTGAGTACCTTTATCATAAATGGGTGTTGTACCTTATCAAAAGCTTTTTCCGCATCTATTGATATGACCATGTGGTTTTTGTCTTTGCTTTTGTTTATTTCGTGTATTACATTTATTGATTTGCGTATATTGAACCATCCTTGCATCCCCGGGATGAATCCCACTTGGTCGTGGTGTATGATCTTTTTGATATATTGTTGGATGCGATTTGCCAATATTTTGTTGAGGATTTTAGCATCTATGTTCATCAGTGATATTGGTCTGTAATTTTCTTTCTTTGTTGTGTCTCTATCTGGCTTTGGGATTAGGGTGATGCTGGCTTCATAGAAAGAGTTGGGGAGTTTTCCCTCCTTTTGGATTTTTTGGAATAGTCTGTGAAGAATAGGGGTTAGCTCTTCCTTAAAAGCTTTGTAGAATTCTCCTGTGAAACCATCTGGCCCAGGGCTTTTGTGTGATGGGAGTTTTTTGATTACTTCTTCAATTTCATTTGCTGTTATTGGCCTGTTCAGGTTTTCTGCTTCTTTTTCATTGAGTTTTGGAAGATTATATTTTTCTAGAAATTTGTCCATTTCACCCAGGTTTTCAAATTTCTTGGCATACAGTTCCGCATAGTAATTTCTTACAATCCTTTCTATTTCTGTGGTATCAGTTGTAATCTCTCCTCTTTCATTTCTGATTGTGTTTATTTGTGTCCTCTCTCTTCTTTTCTTAATGAGCCTACTTAAAGGTTTGTCTATTTTGTTTATCTTTTCAAAAAACCAACTCCTGGATTCATTGATCTTTAGAATTGTGCTTTTAGTCTCTATGTCATTTAATTCTGCTTTGATCTTGGTTATTTCCTTCCTTCTACTTGCTCTGGGCTGTCTTTGTTGTTGTTCCTCGAGTTCTTGCAGGCGTTGGGTTAGGTTGTTTGTTTGAAATGTTTCTATCCTCTTTAGGTGAGCCTGTATCGCTATGAACTTCCCTCTCAGGACTGCCTTCACTGTGTCCCATAAATTTTGGGTTGTGGTGAGTTCATTTTCATTTGTTTCAAGGAGTTTTTTGATTTCCTCCCTAATTTCAATCTTGACCCATTCATTGTTCAATAGCCTACCATTCAGTCTCCATGATTTTGGGTGTTTTGGGTTTTTTCCTGTGGGGTTGGTTTCCAATTTCAGTCCCTTGTGATCAGAGAAGATGCTTGGTATGATTTCTATTTTCCTGAAGTTGTTGAGACTGGTTTTGTGTCCTATCATGTGATCTATCTTTGAAAATGTTCCATGTGCGTTTGAAAAGAAAGTGTATTTAGTTTCTTTGGGATGGATGGCTCTATATATATCAATTAGGTCCATTTCTTCTAGAGTGTCGTTTAATGCTGCTATATCTTTGTTGATATTTTGTTTGGAAGATCTGTCCATTTTTGACAGTGGGGTGTTAAAATCCCCTACTATAATTGTGTTGCTGTCAATATCTTTCTTGAGGTCCTCTAGGATTTTCTTTATATATTTGGGTGCTCCTGTGTTGGGTGCATATATATTTATGATGTTAATGTCTTCTTGGTGGATTCTTCCCTTGAGTATTATGAAGTGACCTTCTGGGTCTCTCTTTATAGCCTTTTTTTTGAAGTCTATTTTGTCTGATATGAGGATTGCTACCCCGGCTTTTTTTTCATGTCCATTTGCTTGGAAAATTTGTTTCCATCCTTTCACTTTCAGTCTGTGGTGGTCTTTTGTCCTCAGGTGAGTCTCTTGTAGGCAGCATATGTGTGGGTCATGCTTTCTTATCCATTCAGCTATTCTATGTCTCTTAATTGGTGCATTTAATCCATTTACGTTTAAAGTTATTATCGAAAGGTACTTATTCATTGCCATTTATGTACCTGTGTTCCTCTCTGTCTCTCTCTTTTCCTTCCTTTCCTTAAAGCAGCCCTTTTAGTAATTCTTGTAGAGCAGGTTTTGTGGAGGCGTATTCTTTTAGACTTCTTTTGTCTTGGAAGCTCTTTATTTGGCCTTCTATCTTGATTGAGAGCCTTGCTGGATAAAGCAGTCTCGGTTGTAGGCCTCTGTTTCTCATTACTTGGAATATTTCCTGCCATTCTTTTCTTGCTTGGAATGTTTCCGTTGAGAAGTCATTAGCCAACCTTATTGGGACCCCCTTGTATGTTACTTCCTTTTTCTCCCTTGCTGCCTTTAGGATTCTCTCTTTGTCCTGGAGTTTTGCCATTTTAATGATGATGTGTCTTGCAGTAGGCCTCTTTGGGTTCCACCTGCCTGGGACTCTCTGCGATTCCTGGATTCGTGTGACTTTCTCTCCCCTCATCTTAGGAAAATTTTCTGTTATTACTCTTTCAAGTAGGTTTTCTATCCCTTGTTCTTCTTCTTCCCCTTCTGGTATTCCTATTATTCGGATATTATTACGTTTCATATTGTCTTGTATTTCTCTTAGACTCTCCTCATTTTTTCTGATTCTCTTTTCCATTACCTCGTCTGTCTGGGAGATTCTTTCCACCTTGTCTTCGAGCTCGCTTATGCGGTCCTCCGCCTCATCAATCCTACTCTTCATACCTTCTACTGTGTTCTTCAATTCAGAAATTGTATTTTTCATTTCCTCTTGGCCTTTGCTGATGGCTTCTATTTCCTTTTTCATGCTGGTATAATTTGTGGAGAGTTCATTGTAGCTCCCCTGTAGTTTCTGGTAGTTCGTTGTAAGCTCTTTGAATTTCCTGATAACCAGTGCTTTGAATTCCACATCTGATAGTTGACTGGCCTCTATTTCATCTAACATTCTTTCTGTGGCTTCCTCCTTTTCTTTCATTTGGGGATTGTTTCTTTGTCTCCCCATTGTTTGTGCTGCTCTTCTCGTTGGCCTCAGCTTCTTAGATTGATCTGTTCTGGTTCGCTGGGTTTATGGTGTGAACTTCTGTGTTAGGATACCTGTGAAAGTCACCGGTGCAGTCTTCTGCAGGTATCTTGTTGTTCTCTGCTTCCACCAACTCCTTTCTTTATTGTGTGTGTGTGATCAGTTGTGGGGGAGGCAAAATGGCTTATGATAGCAGAGGGTTATTTATGTTATTTACAGACACAGTGGGCAGAGAAGAAGTAGAAAATTTCTTGGCTATGTATAGAGTTACCCGTGCTCTTCAACCCAGCTTACCACTTTTAGGAAAGGGCGGGCATAAGTTAAGCGCCTTGTTAAGAAGGAGGGGCTTGTGAGTTGTGTCTAGAAAGCAGTGTGGTTGCGGGTGGTCAGATTTGAGATAAGGTGATAGTGCAGGTTAGTAACTGGGTGTAGCGCGTCAGTAAGTAGAGTAATAGAAGTGAGGCACCTGTAACGTGGTCTAAGGTCCGAGAGATGTGTTATGAAGTATTACTGTTGTACAGAACAGCCCTTATTTACCCTAATATTAGAGGAACACTCAAGTGATACATTTTATGTGATCTGTCTAAATGGGGGTTATAGAGTTTGGGTAGTATAGCAAAGGAAAGCATGTGAAGTATAGATAATCAGCAAAACACTGTGGAGGAAGGAGCAGTGGGAACCTGTCAAGTAGTACAGTATACCCAGCCAGGATTAAAAAACTTGTACAGAAAGAGGTGGGATACAAAGATATTCTTGAAATGAAAAAAGGAGTAAGAATAATACAAAAATAATAATAATACACCTCAAAAGACAACTACGCAACACACAAACAAACAATCTGACACACACACACACAGGCAAAAGTCAGGAGAAAAGGGGAATAAGCAGAAAATTTGGGAAGAACAGAAGGACTAAAGGAAAAGAAATGAGGGACAGAGTATTGAAAGATAGAGCAACAATACAGTTTATAATATATAAGATTAATTACAAAAGAGGTTGCAAGAGAAAAAGAAAAAATAAATAAAAAATAAAGAAAAAAGAAAAAAAGAAAAAAAGGGGGGATGGAAAACACACACACACATACACACACACACACACACTAAAGAAGGAGGCAAAAAGAAGGAAAAAAAAAGGAAGCACCCTTCCTTTGTTGGTTTCAAACTGTCCAAACCGGTTTTTCTGGTTGCTGGGTCTCTGAGGGCAGGTTTGCAGGCGTGGGCTAGCAGGCTGCTGATTGGTCTGTGGTCGTGCACAGCCCCGTGAGGCTGCCCGTGTCCCGTGGTATCCGGCACCATCCTTCTCCGCGGGACCCAGGCTTTCCCAATAGAGACTTCTCCACAAAGCCTGTCCCTCAGCCCAGCCCAATCCCAAAGACCAGCAATGACAGTGTCCTTCTTAAATCCCTCGGGCTGGCGGGCTGGCGGGCTGGCGACCGCAGTGTTCACAGTTGCCACCCTCTACCTTAACCCAAGCCCGCGGGTCTCTGTCTGGCACCAATCTGCCCGCCTAGACGGGGAGGGGAGAGTCAGTTCTCTCCCGAGGAGTGCGCTGCTGGTCCACCAGACGCCGGCCCTCCAGCGTTCACCCTGTCACCGGCGCCCGGGCCCTGGATTCAGACGGGGCTCCCGTTTCCCCCTGATGGTGCCAGCCCCCTTTGCGCGCCATTCTCGTTGGTACTCACGCTCCACTAGAGTTCGTCTTCCCTGGGAGCGCCTGGGCCGGGTGCAGCCCGGGGCCTCCCGAGGGCGCACAGCCACTTTTGTCTTCACTGGCCTTCTGGATTCCTTGCTGACCTGCCGCTGTTTGTTTCCTCCGTTACACTCTCTGGTCTCCTATTTTCATAAATGTTGGGGAACTGTTGGTTGATTATGCTATTCTTCGGTAGATCTGCCCGGATTTTCCACCAGATGCACGAGATCTGGGTTCCCTAGGTGCTACTCTGTCGCCATCTTAACCCTCCTCTCTTCCTACCTTTCAATATTTAGCTTAATACATGAAATGACAGCTGAAGATATTATTTCCCAGTGTTCCCTGCATCTAGATATAGTCCTGTGAGTAAATTCTAGTCAATGATATGTGAGATAACGATGCTCTAAAAGGGAATGGGCACACCCTACATTTGTGCCTTGTCTTGCTAGCTGGAATACAAATATCAATACAAGTAGCTATCTCAGAAGCTGCACATTGAGCATAACAGACCAGGAAGATGAGGCTGGGGCCCTGGCTACATCTTTAGTGTCCTTATTTTCTACAATGTATATAGGTGAGAATTTTCAAATCTTTAACGTATGTTCCTTTTTGCTGAACAATTCTACGTTTAAGTCAATCCTCTTTTCTCTCATTTTACTATAAGAGGTCAGGATGAGTCAAACCACATCTTTAATGCTTTGCTTAGAAATACTTTCAGCTAAATATTCAGTTTCATCATTTGTGAGTTTTACCTTCCACAAAATACTGGAAACTCACCACAATTCAGCTAAGTGTTTTGCCAATTTAGAACAAGGATTGGTTGCCTTTTCTCCATTGTCCACAAATATGTTCCTTATTTCTTTCTGAGAGCTTGTCAGAATAGGTCTTCCCATCTATATTTTTACCAACAGTCTGTTAAGGATGACTCAGGTATTTTCTAAGAAGATTGAGGCTTTCTCCATAGCTCTCCTTTCTGTTTGAGCTCCCATCACTATGGACCTTAGAGTTTCATTCATGGCAATGTTAAGAATGTGCATTCTTACATGGCAATGTAGCATGTACCTCTGCATTCTTCCAGCCTTTATTCATGACCAGTTTTAAAACTGCTTCCACATTTACAGGTATTTGTTATAGCAGCACCCCATTCCTAATACCAAATTCTGTCATAGACTTTTTGGGCTGCTATAACAAAACACTATAAAGTGGTGACATATGAACAGAACATTTTCCTCACTGTTCTGGAGTCTGGAAAATCCAAGATCAAGGAGTCAGCAAACTCAGTGTCTGCTGAGAGACCACTTCCTGGTTCACAGACAGCATCTTTTTGCTGTGTCCTCAACGTGGCAGAGGGATAAACATGTTCTCTGGGATTCCTTTTATAAAGGCAATGATCCCACTTATGAAGGTTTCTCATGATCTAATCACCGTGCAAAGGCCTCACCTTCAAATGTCATCATAGTGGGGATTAGATTTCAATATATGAATTTTGTGGGAAAAAATGCAGTCTATAGCACCCTATAGCTATGTTTAAGGTACACACTCATAGTTATTTTCCCTCGGCATTGGAATGTTGATCTGCAGTAGGGAAATGTTGAGTGCTTTGGAAGTTAGTTTTACTGATAGCAACGCCTTTAAGGAGTGGTGGATAAACCCTGACATTGAAGTATCAGGAACCCTTCCTAGCAAAAAACTTCCTAAAGAATATTTTTCCCCTGTGGGATTCTGGGGGACAGCCTAATGTTTCATATAAAAGTACTTTTTTTCTTACTGTTTATTTGATTAAGTCAGTCCAAAATAATGTCTGTTCTTTCACAAATTTTGTTTGTTTTTATTTTTTATGTTCTTTTTAATTTATTTATTTATTTTATTTAATTCTTATTCAAATACAGTTTTCTATTTTATATTCCTTGCCCTGCCCACCCCAGTGCTCCCCACCTCCCTCCCATTTCACAAATTTTAATACCAAAGTAATACAAAAAGGATTGACAATGGCCATTCAACATAAATATCAGCAGTGTTGAAATTGCCATATATCATTTCAAAACACAAATTACTTTATTGTTAAACATAAGACAGATGTCTTACCTGAGGGAAACACACATTTTGCTTTTGATGCGTTTGTCTAAAGAAAGCCTTCTTACCAACATCCCAGTCTGTCAATATATTTTAAATAATATAATCTTGGAAGAATAACACAATTTTTAATGAAAATATTACAAGTAGTGCATGTAAATAATAGTAAGAATTAATGACATTTCTTAATACTGTAATAATATTGTTTCTCTATATAATTGTAAAAAACTGACTAAAATTTTGTAACAGCTTCTGTTGAAATTATTGAGACTGACAATATGTTTAAGCAGTTTCCTTTTCTACTACAGAGAAGATAGTAAGAAAAGTATTGTTTTTTTTTTTCATTTTTCCTCCGAAGAACTTGGTTACTTGGCATGTGTCCAAGTCTTATTTTTAAAAAATTAGATTCAAGCCAGGTTACTCTGTGTCAGTCTTCCCTGTTATTTATTTATAAGAGTTAAAAAGAACCAACCCTTGATCTTCTAAGGAGCATTAACACATGGCATATAACATTCTTAAAAAAGAAAATGAGATGAATTTCAGTAGGCTGAAGAGGCTGCTCCCACTCACTGATTTTTTTCAGAGTAGAGAATTTATTACATTCAGCAGAGCTTCATTAGAGACTCTGGATAAATAATCTTGTTAATAGTACACCATGAAGTAGATGCTGTTGAAATAAGGTCAAAAGGATAGAATAGATAAGAAAGATGTAGTAACGTAGAAATAATCCGACTGGCATTTTTCCTAATATGTATCTACAAAGGCAGCCTAAGTGGTTAGATATTCAACTCAAGAAAGAGGTCAGATTTCACTATCTTTTAAAAGCACATTCACATGCATATTATTGTAACCTTAAAAATAAATCTCTTACAATGTAGGGCATATATTAATAAAAAGAGAGGGAACTGAAGCCCATCGTGGAAGCATTATAACAGGGAGTTTGGCTCCTTAGGGACACTATTACCTGTTAGCTGAGTGGTGAGCTACTGAAGCTCTCTATGCCTCAGTTACCTTACCTTTGAATTGGGGATAGTATTAGCACCCTACTAGGCTGCTGGAGTAATTTACAGGCAAAGCACTGTAAGAGTAGCGCCTATCACACTGGAAACCATAAAAAAAGCTACCATTATTTGGGTTGGCAAACTCAGTTGGTTACAAGTTTGGAGAAATAAACTATGCTGACCTCTATGGATATACAGTGGAACCTCAAACAACATGGGTTTGAATTGTATGGATCTGCTTATACATGGATTTCTTTTCAATAAATACTGTAAATGTGTTTTCCATATGATTTTCTTAATATTTTCCTTTCTTTAGCTTATTTTATTATAGAAATACCACATAAAATACATATAATGTACAAAAAAAGAATTGAGAGTTTGAGAGAGATGAGGCCTTGACTAGTGAACTGTGGAGACATAGAGTACTTTAAAGCCAAAATTGATTCAATATGACAAAACTGAGACCCTAGTAAAAGACCACTGTAACCTTCTCCTGGTCTAAACTGTATTATGCATTTTTCCCGGTAAGAGACACAAGTTATCCTTTCTTACCAGGAAACTTCTATTTTTTCCCAAAAGCTTAATGCAATTGTGTTGCATATTGTATAAACCAAGGATTCTTTATATCAATAAAAGTACAATAAAAAAAGTATACCAATAAACTGCTCAATTTAGTTTCCCACTCCTTTCTTATTCCTTTAGGACACTAGTTGCTGGCCTCTGGTGCAATGTGCGAGAGCTCCCAGAGGTCAACAACCACTTCTTAAGTTATCTTTTCAGTGTTTATTTGAGTACAATACCCTGTGACTATTTCCAAATGATGAATAGAAATTAAAAATCATTTCTTTGGTTAAGGAAGGGTGATCTCATTGGCAACGTGCCAGGAGGGAAGACACACGAAAGTAAATGAACACTCACAAAAGCCCTAAACACTTTGTACGTAATTCTTTTTTTTAAAGATTTTGTTTGTTTATTTATTTTTAGAGGGGAAGGGGAGAGGGAGAGAAATATCAATGTATGGTTGCCTCTCATGTGTCCCCTGCTGGGAACTAGCCTGCAACCCAGGCATGTGCCCTGACTGGGAATCGAACTGCAATACTCTGGTTCGCCAGCCCGCACTCAATTCACTGAGCTACACCATCCAGGGCAACACTTTGTATGTAATTCTTAAACACCTGAGAGAGAACCTTGAAGCAAGAGTACATCTTGCCTTGCGGACAAATCTATGAGTTATATCAAAAAATTGGAATTAAAAGGAAATAATAAATATGAAAAAATGAATAAGTGAATCTAATTTCTTTGTTTCTAATTTTAAAGTTATTTCAGAGAGGGGATGAGGTACAACCACTAACTTCAAAACTCAAGCCAATTAAAAACATTTTTATAAATTGCTTCCTTTGGACTATGTTGTCTTGAATTTGCATTATATTCAGGTACTTTTTAGTGAGCCTAAGACCTTTTTTTTGAAAAATGCAAGCAATAAAAATATTGTATAATGACAGAAGAAGTTCATCAATTCTTGGGAAAAATTAAGGGAATAATTTGAATTGGAAAAATAGTGATAATTCCTCTTTATGTAGCTTTTGGAAACTATCTTATACGTACTTTGAGGTTTTTAGCTACTAAAATAAGAACAGAATATTTAAGAGGATATAGAAATGTGCCTGAATTTAGAATTATAGGATGATGAAGAGCTGTTTGTTTCTAAAAGTTAAATTTTTGGAGGTTGGACCAAAAGAAGACAAACAAAAATATTTTAACTACTATTATAAATGTTAGTAAATGTTTTATATCATTTAATTCAGGAAAATAAAATAGATGTTCAAATTTATTATGCAGACATTAGCTCAATAAGTCAGCATCAGCAGAGGAACACAGTGACAACTAATCAGATGGTTTGAATAAAGTGAATTTTGCATTTAAATCTTGCCAAAGGTGTTCTAAAAGAAAAGTATTTGATAAGAATATATATATAAGGGACTTCCGCCAAGATGGAGGCATAGGTAGAAACACTGTGCCTTCTCCCACAACCAAGTTTGAACACAACAAAGGTTTGGAGAACTATGACACACCCAAAGACCAGAAAACGGAATTATACAGAAGTCCGACAACTACCGAACCGTTCAACGGGACGGTAAGAGAGGCGGAGCCAGCAGCGGAGCTGGGTCGGGCAGGACAGATCCCCCGACCTAGGCGCACAGGCAGCCTGGAACCAGCTGGGGTGTGGGGCAGACTGACCGCGGTCGCACATTTGGGCACAGTGAGACGGACCACACAGGCCCCAGGGGGCGAACCCAGTGGCGGTGGCACACTCGCGTGCAGTGGAAGGAAACACGTGGGCCTGGTGATGGTGGTGGCTGCGGTGCCGGGGCCGTGACGGCAGACAGGAAACCATTGTCCCTCTTTGACCGGGCCCCCTCATACAACGTCACAACCCAGCGACTTAGTTGCCCTGTTCTAGTGAACACTTTAGGGCTCCGATCCTGCTACGGAACAGGCACGAACAGCCCAAAAGATGGTGCAAGAAGAACTCAAAGTCCCAGAGCCAATAACTCTAAGTGACTGAGAAATTGTCAGCCTCTCAGAAGCACAATTCAAGACACTATTTATCAGGATGCTCACAGAACTGGTAGATTATAGTCACAAATTAGAGGAACATAGTCACAAATTAGAGGAACATATGAAAGCTAAACTAATTGAAATGAAGGGAGATGCACAGGAAACCAATAGTGATGGAAAGGAAACTGGGACTCAAATCAATGGAATGGACCAGAAGGAAGAACAAAACATCCCACCAGAAAGGAATGAAGAAATGAGAATTCAAAAAAAAATGAGGAGAGGCTTAGGAACCTCCAGGACATCTTTAAATGTTCCAACATCCGGATTATAGGGGTACCAGAAGGGGGAAAGAAACAGCCACGAGTGGAAAACCTATTTGAACAAATAATAAAGGAGAACTTCCCCAGTCTGGCAAAGGAAATAGACTTCCAGGAAATCCAGGAAGCTCAGAGAGTCCCAAAGAAGTTGGACCCAAGAAGGAACACACCAAGGCACATCATAATTACATTAGCCAAGACTAAAATGAAGGAGAGAATCCTAGAAGCAGCAAGGGATAAGGGGACAGTCACCTACAAAGGAGTACCCATCAGACTGTCAGCGGATTTCTCAAAAGAGACCTTACAGGCAAGAAGGGGCTGGAAAGAAGTATTCCAAGTCATGAAATCCAAAGACCTACAGCCAAGATTGCTTTATCCAGCAAAACTTTCATTTAGAATGGAAGGACAGATAAAGTGCTTCTCAGATAAGGTCAAGTTCAAGGAGTTCATCATCACCAAGCCCTTATTATATGAAATGCTAAAGGGACTTATATAAGAAAAAGAAGATGAAAAATATGAACAGTGAAAGGACAGCAAACTCACAGTTATTAACAACCACACCTAAAACAAAAGCAAACCAAGAAGACAGCTAGATCAGGAGTGGAACCATAGAAATGAAGAACACATGGAGGGTTAGAAACAGGGGGGTGGGAGGGGGAGAAGGGAGGAGAAGGCACAGAAAATAGCATAGATGGTAGGTAGAAAATAGATAGGGGGGAGGGCGAGAATAGTGGGGGAAATATAGAATCTAAAGAACTCAAGACACGTGGTTATAAACTAAGGGGGGAGAATGGTGGGGGAGGGAGTGTGCAGGTGGAGGGGAATGAAGGGGGGAATAGAACAATGGTAATGGTATAATCAATAAAATATATTTTTAAAAAAGAATATATATATATAACTGAGTATATTATTGGTTAAAAAATTTACATGTAAAATTATATATAAATATATATTATAATTGTGATTTTATGCCTTATAAGCTAGTGGTATAAGGTAATCTCCTAATTACATAATTGCATATTTACTGGAAATTTGCTTCTATAATTGTAGAAAATACAGGAAAATATAAAGAAACATATTCCTAAATTATTAGTCTTTAGTTAAACCTTTTCTAAAGGAGATATAACTGAGACTATGTAAGGTGGCTCTGACAAGGAACAAAGTTGTACCTTTCTTTTTGGATGACTAGCATTACTCTATCATTTTTCTAATATTCATGCCCTTCCTTATTTGCTTTATAAGCATTAACATCAATAAAAATGGAAAATGTGATTAAATAAATGCACTTTATATTTAACAATTCTGTGTTGTTTGAAAATTTTTTAAATTTTAAATTCCACTGGTACTGACAGCAATTTACTGGCTATTCTCTAGACCATTCCTTCTCTGGATGAGAATAAAAAGGGTTACCACACAACTTCTCCAAGAGGTATTTCTAATCATTACTTGGCATCAAAACTGACAGTTATTTAAATTAGAAACCTTGGTCTTTATTAAGTGAAACCAAATTAAATTTTCACTGATACAGAAAAAAATGGTTATGGTTCAATTTTATACATTCTTTCCCATTTAATTTAGTACTAATAAATGTACTCTTTAATATTAGCTTTCTCATATGAAGCACAATTTTGATTTTGGAGAAAAAAGTAATTCAATGAACAAATACAAGAATCCTTTATTTCTGGCTTCAATTATGAAAAATCTAGAAGTACTGCATGATGATTAAATCATCATAACTATGCAAGGTTAGAGGAGTTTTCTTTGAAAATAAGAAAATTATTGATCAATAATAATTTTGAAAATGCTATTGACAGAGGCAGCTTCATCCATATGTATGATTAAAGACAAAAAGAGTTTGAAATTTTCCTCTAACTTTCCAGTGGAATATAATAGATAGCCCCCAAATTTGATAATAATATTTGCAAGTAAGTTTTTAAAGGTTAAGCTTGGTATATTATCTTAAATAATGTGCTCTAAATAATATACCATAAGAAGAAATATTTCATATTTCCCTGGATAAATTGTAGGACCATTTTATTAAAAAATTATTAAAATTGAAAATACCCTATAACTACTAACACTTCCTTTTGACTGTACTCTTCTCCACCCTAATCTTGATATTCATTCACTCATTCATTCATCTATTCATCTCTATGTCTTACTGATCCCATGAACATAAAATTGTTCTTTAAAAGAACAAGTATGTATATTGTTTGCATCTTTTACTCTGTGTATGTACATACACTTTCTGGACTTTTTTTCATAATCATTGCTTGATTGCTGTTTGTTCACAGAAAACATTAATTCCTAGTTCTTCTGAAGCTTTAACTTGTAATTTTCTTGCTTTCGCCTATGCTGTGCTGGTCAATGTTTTAAAACAGATTCGTCAGGTTAAAATAAAAGAAAGAATGATTAGCTAAAGAACATGTATGCATACATGTAAAGCCCATGGGCACAGACAACCATGTGGAGATGGGGATGTTGGTGGAAGGGGAAAAGGGGGAAAAATGGGGGAAATTTGTAATAGTTTCAACAATTTTAAAAATTAGAAAAAATAAAGACCATTAAGTATTATTCTAAAGTACAAATAGTTGTGACTATGAAGATTTCAAAACAAAATAGAAAATTTTTTTTCAGAGGTCATAATGAAGAGTAGCATTTTTATTTTATTTATTTTTTAATATATTTTATTGCTCATACCATTACAGTTATTCTATTTCCCCCTTCATTCCCCTCCACCCTGTACACCCTCTCCCCCACTATTCCCCCCCTTTAGTTTATGACCACGTGTCTCAAGTTCTTTAGATTCTATATTTCCCCTACTATTCTTGCCCTCCCCCCTATCTATTTTTTACCTACCATCTATGCTACTTATTTTCTGTCAAAATAGTTCCTGCTTTTCATCCATGAGCATTTAGGAAAGTATTAAAATGGGAAAAGCACATATAACATTTATTCAAAAATGCTTTATTAAGAATTAATTATGCCCTGGCTGGTGTGGCTTAGTGGATTGAGTACTGGCCTGCAAACTAAAGGTCACCTGTTTGATTCCCAGTCAGGGCACTTGCCTGAGTTGCTGGCCAGGTCTCCATTAGGGGATGTGCTAGAGACAACTGCACATTGATATTTCTCTCCCTTTCTTCCTCCCTTCCACTCTCTCTAACAATAAATAAAATCATTTAAAAATATTAATTAAAAATGGGACAACATGGATAAAATTAGCTGGTAAATAAACAAATTAGACAGCAATTAATAGTCCATTATTGGAGACTTTATTTCAGATATGACAATTCTGATGAATTATTGATTATTGTGTAATATAGTTATGATATCCTATGGGTGATTTGTAACTTTCTTGTCAAATAAAAACTCTCTAGCTCTGTCTTTATTCAGAAAAGGAAAGCAAGTCCTGGATGACTTGAATCTGGTGTTGCAGAACAAAAAAGAAAAGAAACACCCCCATATGTAACGTTTTCTGATTTTTATGGTGGAATTTCCCTGCTATGGATAGAGCAATGAGCTTATAAAATTCCTGAAATTTTAAAAGGCAATTTTTTTAGCTGGGTCTAGGTCTACTCCAGCATACTACTCTAGGTATACTGATTTTAAAGCAAAAATACTTTATTTGGAGAATTTTCCAAGAAATTTTATAAAGGTAAGAAGAATTTTTGTCTTTAGAATGCAGAGAGCTGGAAGAGGTGTTCCTTTGAGCATGCCATAAGAAAAAGAGTGAGATAAACATCAGATTCTTAATCATTTTTAAAATCACTGGGAGAGCTAAGTTGTGGAGCAAGCAACTAGCACAAAATATCAGGAGAGACTTATTTGCAAGAAGAGAGGATATGAAAGTACTCCTCTCTTGGGGCAGACGCTAGAGGACATAGGTACAAAGAGTTCTGCTACAGTATTTGATGAACTGGTAGGGGCTGAGTGCGAGCTCAGTGGAAGTCTCCAACAGTCACTGCAGTGAGGGGAATCTGCACACACTGGCAGGCTCTTTGTGAATTCAGTGGACCAATTTCTGTGGATGTTCTAGGAATACATCCATTTCCTGTGGATTGACAAATTTGTTACTATGGATTCATACTTTGTATTTATTTATAATTCCTGACAGGTTCTTTTTCAGGAAATCACAGAAAATAATGAACAGATTCCTAAGAAAATGTCCACTGTGGTACAGACTTGGAAAGGGACACTACAGTAATGAGGTAAGGTCAAGAAAGTCCATCTGGACATTTTTTACCTATTTTCCTCATGGAAAAAATGGCTTAACCTTTGGAAGGCAGGGCAGAACACTCCCACCTTTAGAGAGCAAGTGTAAAATCATTGCAGCTGGAGGGATAGAACAAAAGAATAAAATTAGGAAACAAAAAGACTATTCCTGGGGTGTGGGGGTGACTTTTCCTGCTAGCCCCCCGTCTACCAGGGATGAAAGTAAATACTACCAAGACATGATCTGCTTGGGGAGGAAAGGTGGCCAGTTTCTCAGGGGAAAAAGGCCTTGAGCCCCTTCCTCCAAGGGCTTTTATTGGGTTGTGATACACAGGAATACAGGGCTGCAAGGATCAAACAGTAGATAGCATTTCAAAGAAATCTGAGGGCTTAATCTGAGTCAGAGTCTGTCAGGAAGGGAGTTTTGCAGAAACTTTAGGGTTTCCTGCTTGGACCCTTAACATATTAATGAAAGCACTCTTAGCAAAGCTGATTTCACAGGTTTATCAGGAAGTCTTTGTGATGCCAGATTGTTCCCCAGGACACACTCTAGCAAGGCAAGGAGCTGCACCCCTCCCCAAGAGGTATTCAGGCTTAAGTGGATTAGAGCCAGGAGCACTTCTCCCAGAGGACATGGGGACTCGGGCTATGTCACATAGCCAGAGGCACGGGTCTATTGCTTGCTCTTTGTTGCAGCACCCTCCCCCCCCGCCCCCGAGTCATTCCATGATGGCCTCCGAGGAATTGTGTCTGTCCTAGGTTGCTCCTCTCTGAGGCGTACCTGCCATTGACATTGACCAAGCTTTGGGGGCAGGGAAAGAAGAAGAAGCAGTGCTTGCTGCCAGAGACAAGCTTTTGTCTCCTGTGGCTCCCATTCTAGAGGTCACTTGCTCATCCTTAGCCATAGTGTGTAGTTACAATTCCTGAAACCAGGCAGAGTGGTCCATAACACTGGGGAATACATAGGAACATACACTGGGTGCCAGCAAAGGTGTGGGAAGGTCCAAAAGAACTGTGAAGACTGTATTGTCAAGACCCAGGCCCATAGTGCCTCCCTAGGACTGGGGATTAGGCAGTATGACAGAAAACATCTTCCACCACGTGCAGAGTTCTATATAGAAAATAATGGTATACATGGGTGAGTAAAAGCATTCCTAAATTTTTATTTGAAAATGGAGTCGGGGAAGAATGCGGTATTCAAAACCTCTTTTATGTCATTGGGATATCAAGAGAAAACACTAGTAGAACAAATCCATTGTGTGGAGAAAAATTTAATACCAATGTAACTAGAGAAAATTTGATCATACAAGGAAAAAAGATGAAAAGAAAATAGAAATAAATGACATAAATATAATCAATATAAAACATATTAGAAGAGCCCTGGTTGGTGTGGCTCAGTGGATTGAGCACCAGCTGGTGAACCAAAGGATTACAGGTTTGATTCCCAGTCAGGGCACATGCCTGGGTTGCAGGCCAGGTCTCCAGTGAGGGGTGTGTGAGAGGCAACCATACATTGATGTTTTTCTCCCTCCCTTTGCCTCTGTCTAAAAATAAATAAAATCTTTAAAAAACCATAATAAGATACTGTATAAAATAAATAGAAATCATACATGTTAGTTAATTACCTAAATGAGAATAGCCTGAGTTCCTTCATAAAAAGAAATTATCAGATTAAGTTAAAATAAGTTAAAAATAATTCAGATACAGGCTCTTAAGAAATACACTGAGGGGAGAGGGGAGAGAATCATAGGGAAAAAGGGGAGGGACTCACATGAACAAGTATAAAGGACACATGGACAATAGCTAAGGTGGGGGACACTGGGGGGGGCAGGGCTGGGAATATAAAACAGAAAACTGTACTTGAATAAGAATTAAATAAAAAAAGAAAACATAAAAAAATACACTGAAATCAGAGTAAAAGGTTGAAAATAAAAGAATAATTATGCTTAAATCCACAATAAATAAAAATAAATTTTATTTTTTATATTAGAGAAGATAAAATTTAACATTTAAAAAAAGCAACACTGGTGACTTCAGTATAATTATATAATAATTAAAGATGAATTTATGATGATGATAAATCATGTGAGCCAGCCAGAACAGAAGCTGATCTATGATGGACAAGTATTAAAAAATACTTAGAAATGAGAGGAGAATAAGATGAAAATACAAATATGGAGTATATTTAATATCACTCTTTTCTATTAAACATACTTACTGTGCAAGCAGTAAAAAATGTTTTACAGGGGTTGAATAATTCCATCAATAAATACAAATTGATAAATAAAAGAGACTTTATATTTTTAAAGAGGAAAAATACTTGTTGTATTTTCATGAAACATACATTTTCATATAATTAATCACAAATAATACCTTGATACAAGCAACAACAAAAAAGTAAAGACTTTACCAGCTATATTTTCTAATTATAGCCCAAGAGATGAATAAGGTAAAATGGTTAAAATGAAGAAGCAAATTTGGGGGCAAACCTTGGACCTGTAATTTATAAAATCATAAATTATAACCACAAATTATAAAGCAACAAATAAAACTAAAGAAAACTTAATAAAACTAAAGGGATATAGTACAGCTTTACTCAGTGGAAATTTATAGCTTTCATTTTTTTATAAATACAAAAATATAAATTAATATCTTAATATTTTAGAAAATAAGCAAAAATAAAGAGAAAATCCTTTATGTATGACTAAACAGAAAATAAAAATTATAAAATCATATGTCAATTTTAAAACTTTTCTTCAATTAATAATTCAAATACTATTGAAAGTTTGATTAAGAAAATAAGAAAACAAAACTATGTTTGATTTGGAATAAGAGATGGGTTATAATCACAGAAGAAAATAAATAAAGGAATTATAAAAGACTATAACATATAAATCCATAGAAACAAATTTGGCAATGCACAGGACATACACATATTCCTAGAACATTTACAAAAATTGGTCTAAAGAAGAGGAGAAATGTGACTAGATTGTATGCAGTAGAAGAAGGTAGACTAGTAAAACATTTCTAAACATTAAAATAGTTCAAACTCAGATTGTGTCAGAGTGACTTTCTGATCACTAAGAAAAAATAATTCCAATAAATTTAAATATTATACTCCAAAAAGTGAGACTTTGAAGCATATCGTAAAGTTTTTCAATCATAAAAATGAAACCTAAAAAGAGGTATGAATAGAAAAGTAAGGAACACATTTTAATGTAAAAATTATAAGTAGTTATAGAGGTCATATACATAGTTATATAAATAAATAGAATAAATAAAATTCAGCAGTGGATTACAAGATTAAACTACTACAACCAAGAAAAGTTTGTTATTTTATATCAAAATATTGGTGAATAAAACATTGAAAAAAATAAATGTACCTGCCTCAAGGTTTATACTAATTAATAGTTTCCCATAAAGCTGTTTGTTTACATTTATTTTGTTGTGCTGGGTCTTCCCTTTATGCTGTATGGAATTTAGGAAAAGTCTCATGGTTTTTCAGGTCATTGTAATCAATGTGTTCAGTATTTTTAAGTTCTGTGCAGTGTAATAATAAAAAGTTTAAATGTCATTTCTTTTCTCAACTTCCTCTCCACTCTGGACTACTGCATGACAGGCACCTGAAGAAGAAAAGAGATCGTGCGTGTGCTTCCTTTTCCTTCCCCATCTTTTAATTTTACCTGTCCCCACCCCTGTCTTCTTAACCAATTTTTTTCCTTTACTAGATCTGAGGAAGTGGAGGGAGAAGAGCAAACAGTTAAAATCTGACTTGACCAGTGCTATCATCAGGTGGCGGGACCATCGCGGATTTGGTATGTGTTTAAAGGTCACTCTTTTCCTCATGGGACGTAATAGTGGCTTATTCAGAGATTTAACCGTTGTTCTGGATACCTAGCCCACAGTCTCAATCATTCATATATATATATTTTATATATTTTTATATATTTCCTATATACATATATATATATATAGATAGATAGATAGATCTATATCTATATATAGATCTATATATATATATATTTCCTCTGGCTCTTTTCCAGATCTCCCTGTACAGATCAGGTTGTATCTCCTAAGGGTTTTAAACAGAACCCAAGAGAGCTCTCTCCTGCCTTCCTCTTCTTTTCCATGCCAGGAAGATTTTAAATTACAAGTTTATGTTCTTTAACAAATGTAGTACTATTCAAATGATCTATTTCTCCCTGAGGGAACTTTACTAGTTTGTATTTTCAAGGAATTTTTCCATATTATTTAAGTTATCGAATATGTTGTTATGAAATTTTCAGAATATTTCATCATCATCTCTTTAAAGGCTGCAGAATAGTATGCATTTTTCCTTTTTATTCCCTTATCAGGACTTTTGTTATAATTGGAACACAAGTGATAAGAACAGGCATTCTACTCTTGCCCCAGGTTTTTGGTGGAGTTTAAACACATACTGGGACTCATTTCCCGGTAGCTCCCTCTGTCCCAAGATTTCTTTACTCATTTGTTATCTGCTTTGCATCCCCTAACTCTGTTCTCTGGTGCCTCAAGCCAGTAAAATGATGGACTTCTGTTTGAATTTCAGCTATTGTTTCCTGATGGAGTAGTGAGTATCATCAGGAAAAATGGCACATAATGCAAAGCTCACTAAATTGAGTTTTTAAAAATCTATTTCAAGAGTCTACATATCTGCAATTTCTGTCTGTTTTTGGTTACTCAACAGTACTTCAAATAGTTGCTTTTGGTATGGAATTTATGATTGTTTTCTGTGAGAGAGTATGCATTTGTTACCAAAAAAATCATCGAATATGATGTTTTTTTGAATGTGAAAAACATCATATTCAAAGGGGAAAATATAAAATAAAGCATATTTTTATTGTACATTAAGGTATTTAGTGCTTGTAGCAATATTTGAGTTTAATTACTTAAAGTAAATACTTGCAAAGTTTTTGATTTATGAGTGTGATGATTTATAGATCTATTTAATATTATGAAAAAGAAGAAAATTAATTCAAATGCGTTTATATATTTTTCTCTTTCATCACGATGGTTGACTCTGAAAGGAAAGGAAAAGCCATGAAATAAACCCAAATACAATATGGGCTACAAGCCAGTGGGCTGTTATAAATACTTGGTCTTTGCATATAAAGTTATAAAATATGTTGTTCTTTATAATGACAGTAAGTGTAACTATTAAGAGAAAGATGACCTTGTCTGTGTTAGCTTAAACTATAATCTAAAATTCATATACCTGTTAAGGCTTTCTTTATTTCTTTCAAAAACTAATCTGAAGTTAGAAACAAAAGCTAAGCAATCGCAATTTACAAGTGCCAAATTGTTATGACTCAATTATTTGAGTTACTTAATAATTTGTTTCTCAAAGGATTTCATTCCTCAATATAGATGGCAAACCAAAAGCACTCAGATAACAATTACCTCTTGTGGGAGACAAAAGAGAAATCACAATGACTTACCCCAAAAGAACTCTATGGTATTCATTTTAGTGTCCATTTACCAATTAAATACAATTATTCTTTTATCTTTCTGAAGCTTGCAATTTAATTTTTAAATATTTTGTAGGTGCATATAATCTTGGAGAAATTGAGGTCCTAAAAATAAATATAGGACACTTGAGTTAGTGTGAAGGTCTATAGAGATTTAAAAAAATGAAATTTTCCCCAGAACTTGCAGTAAAATAACTTGCTTGCCTTAACATCTGTGTATATCTAAATTGCTCACAGTGAATGGTCAAAGCAAATATTTCAGTCAGCATTTCAATAAAACCAATTAATTATAGAGCTGTATATGTCTAAAAATTCTTATATATCTATATTTAGAATGCATTACAAGTGTTCTATCTAGAGCTAAACTAAAAGCAGAATCCTTTAACAAGTTTATTATTCTGTCCACATACCTCTTAAGCACACTTCATTAATTATTTCTCTGAATAGAGAATATGTTACATAACCTAATTCAACTATGAAACAGCTAATAGTGCTCTTTTAATTTGAACATTATAATGACTTTTTATTTTTACATAACTGAATACAAAAAATTGATTTCAGTTATGCTAGTTGTAATATTATTTTTTTCTCCACCTAATATCATGGGGTTTTTAAATGAGGCAAACTCCTAATGACAATCAGAGACTTTTTTTTTAGTTAAATGAATAGGAAAAAAAAGATTTAGCAAAAAGTCAAGTTTGAAATAATAAAAAGTGCCCAGAATTGCGTTTAAGACAGAGTAGAAGCTGAAAAAGCACCATGAATATACAAAGTAATACTTTTTTTTTTCAGAATGAGATCTTTAGATTCAAACAGACTTAGATTTCAAAATCAATGCTATTTGTTTGCTAGTAGTTTAACAATCAGAATATTGCTTATTTCCTGTGAAACAGGAATATTTCTTAATCTGTGAAATAAAGTAAGAATGTACTTCATAGCAGTATTATATGATTTAAATAAATTAAATCATAATCTGATACAGTGAATAGTACTAAAAATTTAGTTAGTTTTCTTTTGCATTAAAACTTGCCCTCTGTTTTTTAAAATTTTTTAAAAATTAATGATAGCAGTGGTAATAACCTGTGTATTTGTGATGCCCAAGTTCCCAAAAAGAAACATGTAAATGTCATAAAGGAGCTGTTTGCAAATAATGTATACAAGGGTTGTCCAGAAGCTATACCAGCAGGTAATATGAAAAATAAATACACTTATTGAAGAAGATACAAGATACAAGATACAAGACATATTGCACACAGGACAAGGATGTCTCAGTCCAATTCAAAGTAGGCACTTTGGAACCTCACACAATTCTCCCAGTCACCATCAGCTGCCTCATTGTATTTTCCTGAATCTCATGAATTGTCTAAAATCTCTTTCCTTTCAAAGGTGATTTTAGTTTGGGGAAAAGCCAGCAGTCACAGGGTACCAAATCTGGACTTTGAGGGGGCTGAGTAAGCAGGTTGATTTGATATTTCGGTGAAAAACTCTGCATGAGTGTGGTACATGAGCAGTCATGTTGTCCTGATGAAGCTGCCCATCACCAGTTGTCCATGCCTGTGTCCTTCTGAATCATCTGAATAGTTCGAGGAATGTTGAAGCTTAATACCAAATTTGATGCAGATTCATTTTCTACTCTCTCAGTCATTTTGAAAGCTACAGCCACACAGTACACATGCTCACTCAGTGGCGTCTACTGCTCTCACTGACATAACAGCAAAGTCATCACTGTTCACATGTGCACATCCCAGTCCACTCTCCTTTGAGCCAGGGTACATTGATATTGCACCGACCATTTTCATTATGTTAACAATAGCTGGACTTTTCCAGAAAGGCCTTATATATTGCACTTCAGTTTGACCATAAAAATTCAAATTAGTTTAGACAAAAAAGTCATTTTCATGCATACTAGAAAAATACATTTGGAATGAATAATGTATGATATAATTGCATATTTTGGTATGTAATTATTTTATCATTAGATTTATGGAAAAAGGGTTCTTTTTAAAAATAATCCAAATTTCTTTTCATTTTCTATGTTATACAATAGGATAGGTATATTTTGTTTGTTCACACAACATGCACACACAGAGAAACTTTCAGAGAACTAAAAGAATATATGGATTACTTAACATAATCATGATTAAAAGAGTAAAATAATCTAAAGTATCTGGTATGGCATATATGCTCTTTATCATTCAGGTACCTTTCTGTAATTATTCTTGTCCTTCTTAGTGTCTAAATATCATTACTCTGAAAACTAAAATCCTAAAAATTAGATAACATAATTCACTTAAATTCACTGTATTTTTCATTGGCCTCAAAGTAGAATGATCTAAATATGATCGCTAAGGTGGCATTTCCTCATGAATAATTTTTGTCAGTAAAGAATAATAAATTTAATGAAAAAAAAGACAAAAATAAAATTACTAATCTAGAGAAATGACATTGGAGCTTAATGATTTACTAAATCCATACAGGTAAGTGGTCCTGAGGGGGAAAAAAAACATAAATTTTAAGAAAAACAGAAGCAGAATGAATGACCCTGAAAACCCAGAAGAGGTTTATATAGGACAAGAAAAACAAGACTTTTAAGTGGTGGGTGGTACCATTATTTATAGAGTTTTCTAGATTAGATGACATAATTCGATGAAAAAAATTCATATTTATTATAATATACATCTTGGATGAAATATTTTTCTTATGATTTAATATATAATAATAATGACTATAATAAAATAGAGACACTTAATTAAGAAAGTCCATGAAGGGACAATTTCATAGATAAATTGTTTTACTAGTTAGTTGTTTATCTCCTACCTGGCATTTAAAATTTTTCTATGCAAAGAATACATATCTGTTTCTGGGAGGTATTATATATGTGACTGATAATCAGATCTTAGAATAAGAAGTTATCTTACTTTTAAAAATATTACATTTAATTAATCAGGAAAACATCTAAAAGTCTACTAGATACATGGGGCTAGGTGAGGTGCAAAGAGGTGCACAGATTGGTCCCTGCCTTTAATTTAATATTTTCATGATTCCTGATAGAGTTATTTTTAACTTGATGACTTTTGCCTATTTAGAGCTAACCCAGTGTATGAGTCAGAATCCCAAAACATGATATATTCAAATAGGATTCAAAGAGGACTTATTTAAAGTAATTAATCACACATATGAAATTTTAGAAGAATCAACAATAATAAAAGCAAACTGCTAATTCAGAAAAGATAAGTCAAAAGCTGTTAGAAAAAATTAGAGGAAGAGAGTTGTATAGAGTTGACAGTTTTAAAAGAAGTAGTGATTATTTGTGTCCTCTCTCTTCTTTTCTTAATGAGCCTACTTAAGGCTTGTCTATTTTGTTTATCTTTTCAAAAAACCAACTCTTGGATTCATTGATCCTTATAATTGTGCTTTTGGTCTCTATGTCATTTAATTCTGCTCTGATCTTGGTTATTTCCTTCCTTCTACTTGCTCTGGGCTGTCTTTGTTGTTGTTCTTCAAGTTCTTGCAGGCGTCGGGTTAGGTTGTTTGTTTGAAATGTTTCTATTTTCTTTAGGTAAGCCTGTATTGCTATGAACTTCCCTCTCAGGACTGCCTTGGCCGTGTCCCATAAGTTTTGGGTTGTTGTGAGTTCATTTTCATTTGTTTCCAGAAACTTTTTGATTTCTTCCCTAATTTCAATCTTGACCCATTCGTTGTTTAATAGCATACCATTCAGTCTCCATGATTT